>NC_067400.1:546140124-546340124 GCF_016432865.1 Antechinus flavipes | reverse complement strand
ACAAGATTTTGCAAGGATGAATGTTAAAAACTACCTTTGCATGTATTTTGAAAATAAAAAAACCTATTATTTAAAAAAAAAAAGAAAAATAACTGTCTTCATTGGTCATAAACCTCAAATAAACATATAGTAACTGTACAAACAATTGTTGCAGTGCTTGGCAAAGTATAAAGGGAAAACAAATATTTATTAAGCATCTGCTATGTGCTATACACTGTATTAAGTACTTTACAAATATTTTTTTCATTTCATCCTCACAACATCTTGTGAGGTAGTTGCTATTGTTACCTTCATTTTTCAGGGAGAAAACTGAGATAGCTAGAGGTAAAATGACTTGCCCAGAGTCACCCAGCTAGTAAATGACGGAGCCTGGATTTGAACTTAATTCTTCCCAACTCCAGTCTAGCACTCTTTATCTACTGTACCACCTAGCTACTTCTAGAGGTCTTGTGAGGATGTTTCTGTGTTAGAGGTGAACCTCTGCTCCCTGAAACCAAAAAAAAAAAAAATCTTTTTAATACCAATATTTTTAGTAATATTAGATGGCTGTAAATTATAGAACAACACATTTTCTGAGAAGCAAAATTGTGTGAGTAAATCAAAGAATGGTGGGAAGAGATATAGGTATATAATACATTGGCTGGCTAAAGCATATTACTTACTTGTGGTCAAGAATTGACCTAAAATAATACTAAACAGAAAGGCATATGATCAGAAATGGAGGTGGGGCTGGAAATGTAAGGAAAATTAGGGATAATGAAGAAAAAAAAAAAGTCTTCCCATATACCTTTTTAAGACTTAGACAATTTCCAGAACATTGGATAGCTCCTCTATTCAAGATTTATGGGGAGAAGTGGACAAGAGTCATTCTGGTTGAGAAAGCATGGATGAGCTTGTTTTGAAATACCAGAGACAGAAGTATTTAAATAAATGAGGTGATGAATCCATTTTAATAGTAGAAGTATAATATCATCTGATATCTCAGTTTTCTCATATCAAAGGAAGATTGGTTGGAATGAATAGAAGCAGATTTATATGAGCATCTGATGCAAAGTGAAAAGAGCAGAACCAGGAGAATATTGCACACAGCAACAGCAATATTGTTCAATAAAGAAATGTGAATGGTTAGCTATTTTCAGCAATGCAATGATCCAAGACAACACCAAAGGACTCATGATGAAAAAAATGCTTTGCACCTTCAGAGAAAGAGATGATGTTGTCTGCATACAGACTTATGCATGCTACTTTTTCTCTTTTTTTGTTCATCTCCTTGTACAAAATGAAAGATATGGAAATGTTATACATGATTGCACATTTATAATTTATATTGCATTACTTATCATTTTGGGTGGCATGGAGGGGAGAGAAGAAAAGAGGGTTAGAATTTGGAATTCATAATCTTTTTAAAGCAGCTGCATGATCTAACATAATTGAACAAAAATAAATATTCCTAAAATTATGAACACAAATATATTGTTTTGTATAATTAATAAATCAATCAACAAAAATTTATTAATCACCCAGGCAGGAATCAGGAAGATATGAGTTCAAATCCTACCTCAGATACTTTCCAGCTATGGGACCCTGGGTGAATCACATAACCCCTGTTTTCCTCAGATTCTTTATCTATAAAATGAGAATAATAAATAATGCTCACAGAGTTGTTATGATGATCAAAATAAGATAATAATTGTAAAATGATTAGCCCAGTCCCTGGCACATAATATGTGCTATATAGATGTTAACTCTCATTATTTTTATCATTTTCATCCTCACAGTGGCAGAATAAACCTGATTCAGTTTAGACTGGCAGTCCAGATTTGAGATGGGAATGAAATTTGTACATCTAATAGCTAACAAAATGAGTTTTACTTAGTTATAGCAGGGAAATTTTATTAAGCAAGAATATATATTTGATTTTACTAAATCTAGCCTTCCTGTCTCTGTGTTGCTCCTGCTGATCTGCTAGTAAGAAGTGATATCAGAAGAGAGGAATTGTTGATGCTTCATGTGCTCTTCCCTCTTCCCTTCCTTAGACCATCAGAAATCTGTATCAACAATCTAAACCTTAGTCCTTTGGATCAATTAAATCATTAGCACAACAGTGCTAAGTGCTGGGGATAGGAAGACCCAAAAACTCTTATAAAGCTTATATTCTAAGCTTATTTTGTTATTTGAATGAGGTTGCTGCTTATTTCTCATGAGATAATGTGCTATAATGTAAAGAATTGGTAACAGAAGATTTGATTTTAAGTCCTGACCAAGTAGATAGCCACCTTACCCTAGTTGTGTGACCTTGAACAAGCAACTCAACCTTTCTAAAACAAATTCTTGATATATAAAAAAGGAGCTAATAACCTCGAGGTTGTTATGGGAATCAAGTAAAACAGTGAATTTAAAGTATACCATAAGTGTACTACTATCATCAGCTTCTTTTCATCAGGTCACACAGATATGTGGTGAATTTCCTTCACCGAGTCTGTGTAAACTCTATAAAAATTCACCAACAGCTGTTTGCAATTCATAACCTAGATGAGAATCCAATTTCCTGGAATTTTTTGGTTCACAGTTTTAAAAATGTTCCTTTTTTTGCTCACATTATACTTTTTATGTTCCAAAGTTAAAAGAAGCAAGTGATAAAACTACTTCCCTTTATATAAAATTTTGGATGTCATTTTAGCACCACAAAAAGCATTTGCATTATATCTTTTAATTAGTTATTGATACATTTTGCATATAGCTATCAATAATCCTTTTTTTTTTTTTTTTACTATACTAAGAGTGAAAACAGTGGAATTTTTCAAAATTGCTATAAAATTGTTGTTGTCCAGTCATTTCTGATTCTTCATAACCCCATTTGAGGTTTTCTTGGCAAATGTACTGGCGTGGTTTGCTATTTCCTTCTCTAGCTCACTTTACAGATGAGGAAATTAAGACAATCAAATAAAGAACTTGCCCAGGATCACATAGTTAGTGAGTGTCTGAGGCCAGATTTAAACTCAGGAAGATAAGCGTTCCCAACTCCAGGGCTGACACTCTATCCACTCTACCACCTAGCTGCCCTTCCATGCTATCATAAAATAGTCCTTGCCTTAAGTTTCTTTCTTTCAGAACTCTGAGCACAGAACTAAAACAGCATGCACATTCTGTTTGGTTTGAGCTTTCTACCATGCATTTGTAGCAATTATTCCCTTGGTGTTGCGGACTTGGAATTTAAGCTACTTTTCCAATAGATACAAGTTACAGATTGTTTCCAATAAATGAATTTGTTCCAACGTTGGCCAGATAGTGTAAAGGCATGAGCAGATGGCTAAGGCTCAAGTCCCAGTTCCTGTTCTAACACTCCCTTGCCTCCTGACCTTGGTCAGAGAATTTAACATTGCTGGATTTCAATTTCCTCATCTGTAGAATGAGGGTCTTGGACCATAGGATTCCTCTAAGGTCCCTTCCAGCCCTAATAGCTTATGAATCTGAGATAATTAACTCAAAAGAATGTCCTAGAAATGTATTAAAATAATGGACTGCTAGCTTCAGTTTATGTCCAACCAACACAAAACATTGAACCTTTGACTCTGCTTATAGGAGGTGTTCCAGCTGGAAACTGGTTATTATAGGGATAGTGTCCTCAGAGGATAAGAACATCTGGAGACAGACTCAGACTGGATGAAGCATAAAGTCATCTATTTTCGTGAACATTTCATGGAAGCTGGACTGCAGTTGTCCTTTCTGCCTCTCATATCAAAGGCTGCCTTTGTCTTTTACTCATTCACAGTTAGCTGTTTTCCTTGTTAATGAACCACATCCCCTTCTGAGTATCTTTGTTGTGGTTCTGTACTTGAGTATTCTGACTATAAGTAACCTCATGGACTTTTTGTCTTGGCAAAAGATACTGGAGTGGTTTACCATTTCCCCCTCCAATATGCCCCCATTTAACAGATAAGGAATAGGGTTAAGTGGACTTGCTCAGAGTGATATACTTAATAAATATCTGAGGATGGATTTGAACTCACATTATCCTGATTATAAACTTGGTGCTTTATCCACTGGACTACCTAGTATCTTAAACAATGTTTAATATTTTTGAAACTCTCCAAAGATTTCCTGACTTTTTGGTTATTTTTATGTTTATTTCCATTTTTTTCTGTCTCCCTCTCCTCCCCCCCACCCAAGACAGCAAGCAATCTGACATAGGCTATACATGTACAATCATATTAAATATATTTCCACATTATTCATGTTGTGAAAAAAAGAATCAGAACAAAATGAAAAACCATGAGAGAAAAACCAACAAAAACAATGAATTAGTATGCTTTGATCTGCAAGCAGACTCCACAGTTCTTTCTCTGGATGTGGATAGCATTTCCCTTCTTGAGTCTTTTGGAATTGTCTTAGATGATTGTATTTCTGAGAAGGGTTAATAGCTGATCATTGCACTGTGCTGATTACCTTTCTTTTTCTAACATGAAGATGTAGGAGCATCTCATTGAACTTGATAGAAACATCCAGTATACAGATTCCATTGTATTCTTAGTGCCAAGAATCACAGTTAGGTGAGACTTTTGAGACTATTCAAGTTCACTCAGGTTCTGAAGTAAAAACTACAGCCTTCTCTTGAGGACTGTTCATGATAAAATATCTGTAATTTTTTTTTTGGTTGTTGTTGTTTTTGAGTAAAAACATTGAATTTGAAGATTTTTGTTACGTTGATCAAAAAGTTGTCTTCTTGCATTTCCATGTTACTTCTCATAGTACATCCTTGTGAAAATAAGTAGGAAATGTTTAATTCAGGAGTTCTCAAACTTTTGTTCTTACTATCTCTATAGTATTAAAAATTATTGAGGATCTGTCCAAGGAGGTTTTGTTTATGTGGGTTATATTTATTGATAATTTACAATATTAGAAATAAAAATGAATTTTGAATTTTTGGGTCCTCTGAAAGGGTTTTAGAGACCCCAGGATTCTCTGGACCACACTTTGAGAACCACTGGTTTAATTCCTTTTATACACAACAATTCTTCCTACATGATCACCCCTTTAGAGACAGAATGCCTTAAGATCTAACTTTTCTGTTGTACAGGTTAGTAAACTGAGGCTAAATGAGTAGTCTAATGTCACGTAGATAGTAGTATTAGTGTCACATCTTGAACTTAATCTCTTTGGTTCCAAAACCAGCATCCTTTCCATTTTACCATATGGGCTTAGTTAGTGTTCATGATCTCTTAGACTTTTCAAGTCTTCTATCCTTTAGGCTAAACATTTCCTTTTCTTTTAATCATTTTCTTAAATTTTCAGTATAACTCAGGATTCTTTATGAAGTACCTAGTATATACAAGCAGATAGAGCAAGACATGGCCTTTGTTTTATAATCAAGAGCATCTGAGCTCAAATCTTGCCTTTGACACTAACTATATCAAATCATTTATCAATGATCAGTAATCCTTGTTTATGAATATTGTACAAGGATACACTGAAAACAGTAAGATTTTTCAAAGTTGTTATAAGATAGTCTTTGCCAAAATGTTACTTTTGTAACTGTGAGCAAGAACTCAAGTAGCGTGTACATCTTGCTTTATTTGGGCTTTACAATCTGGCTTCCAAAGTCACAATTTATTCCACTAAAACTCCTCTCTCCCAGGCTACTAACATCTCAATTTTTATGTCTCATTATTCTTGACTTAAAAAAATACTGTTAACTATCCCTTTCTCCAGCTTTGTCTGTCCTCTTAAAAGTTCTGGGGATTTTGCTCTCTCCTGGTCCTTCTTCTGCCAGATCACATCCTCAGTCTCCTTTGCTAAACCATCATCCATGTCTCCCATCTTAACTAATGATCCCTATCCTGGACATTCTTTGGCATATCTCTTTTATTGATTCCATTTGGTCCTATGGATTCAATGATCATCTTAATGCAGATGGATCCCAAATCTACACATCTAGTCTTCATTTCTCATTTAAGCTCTAGGCTTGAATCACCAACTGTTTTGCTTACTAAAGATTCCCACCTGCTTATTCCATGCCTGAATTAGCATCTTAAACTCCCCATATTCAAAACAGAATTCATTATCTTCTTTTTCCCTCCTTCAAACTTCCCTATGTCTGTTGACAACACCTCCATCCGTCCATTCAGGTTTAACCTTAGAAAAATCCTTAGTTCTTCTCTCTATTTCATTATTTGATAAATATCAGCAATTCCACTCCCACAATATCTCTCTCTTTCTATTTTCTTGAGAACCACCCTAATTTAGGCCCTCACAACTTCTCACCTGAACTATTATAATAGTTTTCTCATTATTCTCCCTGTTTCATTTTTTCTTGTTTGCCTTTGTAGAGACAGTACATAAGTCTGGAATTTATTCCATTCTGCTCTCTGTCACTGAGAATTAGGTGACTTAATTCAAAGAACATCTCAGTTACCAACTCATACAGAAGCTGTATCAAACATGCAGCTAGGTAGCATAATGGAAAGAGTGCCAGGTCTAAAGTCAGGAAGATGGTTTTTCTGAATTCAAATTCATTCTTACATACTTTTTAGTTAAATGATCTTGGGCAAATCCCTCTATTAGTCTCAGTTTCCTCTATAAAATGAGTTAGAAAAATGGCAAACAATTTCGGTAACGGCCAAAAAAACTTCAAATGGGGCCAGAAAGAGTTGCACATGACTGATACTGAATAATAACAATCAAACTCAATCACATTTTGACTTAGGAAGCCACAAATAAACATTATATGTACCATATCCTATTTTTAGTTTGTTAAACATTTCCTAATAACATATTAATCTGATTCTTGTGCATTCTGGAGTTTTTTTTGTTTTGTTTTTGTAAGAGGGCCCTGGGTCAGAATTCAACATCTCTGTTTATAGGAAGTCTTTCCTGGTTTCTATTCTTTCTCTACTCATTTATATTGTATTTATGTAAATGTTATGTCCCTCCAGTAGGATGTAAATTCCTTTAGGTCAAATTTTTTCCCTTGTCTTTATATCAAAAAGCTTTATATATAGTACTTTAAATAAATACTTGCTAAAGGGAATTTCAGTGTCCCAAAATGTGGTGCCCCAAACTGAATGCAATATTAGAAAGGCAATCTGATAAATTCAGAGTATCTGAATCAAAAAACAAATTCAGAGCCCAAGATGGCTTTCAGTTTTTTGGCTGCTACATCACATTTGTCCAAAATAGGTCTATGGGTTTTGGACTATGAGTTATATGAACATCAGAAGTGTGATGTGTAAGCCAAAAACCCTGAACCACCTTGGCTGCATTAAGAGAGACATCATGTAAATGCTGGAGTTGATGTGGGAAAACTGGCACACTTATACATTGTTGGTGGAATTGTGAACTGATTCAACAATTCTGGAAAGCAATTTGGAACTATGCCTAAAGGGTTACAAACTGTGATCCAACAGTGTTTCTATTGGACCTATATCCCAAAGAGATCTTAAAGGAGGGAAAGGGCCCCACATGTGCAAGAATGTTTGTGGCAGCCCTCTTTGTGATGGCAAGAAACTGGAAACTGAGTGGGTATCCATCAGATGGAGAATGGCTGAATAAGTTATGGTCTATGAATGTTATAGAATATTATTGTTGTGCAAGCAATAATCAGTAGGATGATTTCAGAATGGCCTGGACTTATATGAACTGATGCTGAGTGAAGTGAGGGGAACTAAGAGAACATTGTACACAGTAATAACAAGATTATGTGATGATCATTTGGAACTATGCTCAAAAAGTTATCAAACTTGCATACCCTTTGATCCAGCAGTGCTACTACTGGGCTTATATCCCAAAGAAATTTTAGAGAAGGGCAAGGGACCTGTATGTGCTAAAATGTTTGTGGCAGCCCTTTTGTAGTGGCTAGAAGCTGAAAAATGAATGGATACCCATCAATAGGAGAATGGTTGGGTAAATTGTGGTATATTAATATTATGGAATATTATTGTTCTGCAAGAAATGACCAACAGGATGAATACAGAAAGGCTTGGTGAGACTTACATGAACTGATGCTGAGTAAAATGAGCAGAACCAGGAGATCATTATATACCTTAACAACGATACTGTATGAGGATGTATTCTGATGGAAGTGGATCTCTTCGATAAAGAGAGATAATTCAGTTTCAATTGATCAAGGATGGACAGAAGCAGCTACACCCAAAGAAAGAACACTAGGAAATGAATATAAACTGTTTGCATTTTTGCTTTTCTTCCCAGGTTATTTTTACCTTCTGAATCCAATTCTCCCTGTGTAACAACAAAACTGTTCGGTTCTGCACACATATATTGTATCTAGGATATACTGTAACCTATTTAACATGTAAAGGACTGCTTGCCATCTGGGGGAAAAGGGGGAGGGAGGGAGGGGAAAAATCGGAACAGAAGTGAGTGCAAGAAATAATGTTGTAAAAAATTACCCAGGCATGGGTTCTGTCAATAAAAAGTTATAATGATGGAGGAAAAAAAATAAAGTAAACTGAGAGACCAAAAAAATAAATAAATAAATAAAGATTATGTGATGATCAACTGTGATGGAGTTGGCTCTTTTTAACAATGACCTGATTCAAGGCAATTCTAATAGGCTTGTGATGAAGAGAGTCATCTGCATCCAGAGAGACAATTATGGGAATAATATGGATCACAACATAGTATTTTCACTTTCTTGTTGTTTGCTTGTTTTTTCTCATTTTTTTCCCTTTTTGATCTAATTTTGTAGGCAGCATGATAAATATGGAAATATGTTTAGAAAAATTACACATCTTTAACCTTATTTAAGTAATATTGAGTTATTTGCTGTCTAGGGGAGGGAAGAGAGGGGAAGAGGGAGGGAGAAAAATTTGGAATATAAAGGTTTTTTTTAAAAAAGTGAATGTTAAAAACTACCATGTATTTTGGAAAATAAAAGCTATTATTTTAAAAGAGAGAGGGAGATATCATGTCCAAAGATAATAATGGGATAATGCAATGTGCTCTATCCTGGCCAGACCATACTTGGAATACTACACTCAACTCTGGGTTTTACTGTTTCAGACTTGAATAAACTGGAGAGCATTCAGAGAAGGGCAACTAGGTTGATGAAAGACCTTAAGTCTCCAGCATATGGTAATTAGTTAAGTGAACATAAGACTGGAATGGAGGATTGCTGTCTTGAAGGGATTCAAATGGAAGGATTAGATTTGTTCTGTTTGGTTCCCCTAGGCCAAGACCATGGTCAATGGGCATAGTTACAAAGATTAATATTTTGATTATATTTTTAAAAAAATCTTCTCAACATGTGCAACTATGCTAAAGTAGAATAGGATGCCTCGGGAGGTAGTGGCTTCTATTTCTTTGGAAGTTTTCATGGAGAAGATAGATTACCAGTGCAAGTGTATATGTTATAATTGGGCATATGACAGTCAGTCAAAAAGCATTTATTAAATGCCTACAATATACACATTCTACTAAGCACTAAGGATACAAAAAATGGTAAAAGACAATCTTAGCCTTCAATGAACTTATAGTCTAGTAGGGGAGACAAGATAAAAATAATTTTGTATAATATTTTTAAATGTACTATTTTATAATATATAACACATCTGTAATGAAATATGTAACACATAATATATTTAAGTATTATAATAAAATATGTGTATAATATATAATCATACTTTATTATGTGTGATATATCACCATGTATATAAAATGTAATATATTTGATTGCATATAGAATATTATATATAATTTTAAAATATATTTTATATGTGTATATGATAAATTAAAAATAATCTGAGGAAAAGCTCTATCATTAAGGGGTATCAATAAAGGGTTTCTTGTAGAAGGTAGAATTTTGGGTGGAAAAAATAAAGAAATTTAGAGAAACTAGGAAGAGAAGATAAAGAAGAGTTTGTCCCGGGCATGGAGGACTGCCACTCAAAATTATGCAATTCTTATGGGAGAAACAGTTAAATGGTTAGTGGCACTGGATTGTGGTATAGACACAGAATAAGGTATATGAAGACCTAGAAATGAAGGGCAGAAGGAAATAAGCAATTAAACTCTTACAAAGTGGCAGGCACTGTGTTAAGGGCTTTCCAAATATTACCTCCTTTATTCCTCACAACAATCTTGAAAAGTAGATACTATCATTATCCCTCTTTTACTATTGATGAAGATGTGGAAAGTAATTTGAGACATGAAGATCAAGCAGCAGACTATGGCAATTGTCTAATTTGAAGTGATGAAAACCTACATCAAGGTGATGGCAATCACCTTAACAATATCAAGTGGAGAGAAGACATCTAATGTAAGAGATGTTACAAAGGTAGAAATAATAAGGTTTGGCAGTGGATTTGGATATGATGGAGGATGAGAGAGAACAAGAAGATGAGGGTGAATCCAAGGTTGTGAGTCTGGATCAACAGAAGGAGGGTGGGATACTCATCAGTAGGAAAGAAATTAAGAAGGAATGGGGGAATGATAACAAGTTCAGTTTTGGATCTGTTGAGTTTGAGATATCTATAGATTATGGAGATATCCAATAAGCAACTGGAGATTTGAGAGTGGAGGTTTGGGAGATCCTTTTAGGGACCAACTGTCTGGTCCACAATAACCCAGAATAACTGCTGGATGATTTTCTACTCTTAAAAAAAATTCTGACAACTTTCTAGTTCAACAAAACTCTGACCTTTTTCATGTGAATTGCTTTCATTTTCCTTCACTTAAAATTTAAGGTATACTTTTTAAATAGACATTTTTTCCAATTAATAAATATCTATTTAATATCTCTTCCAACTACACTCAGCCATTGAGGAAAAAAACACAAATTTAAAAAATAAATATGCATAATATATTGGATTTAACATATTTCTATCATGTTTAACATATATTGGACTTCTTGCCATCTAGGGGAGGGCATGGGGGAAGGGAGGGAAAGTTGGAACACCAGGGCTAATGTTGAAGAATTGTCCATCCGTATGTTTTGAAAAATAAAAACTTTAATAAAATAAAATAAATATGCATAGCCAGCCATTTAGCGTCAATCATATCCAAAAAACATATGTCGCATTTTGCACATATCTTTTTGGCAGGAGATAAGTATCATGGTTGCTCATTGTGTAATCAAAGTTCTAAAATATGTCAAAGTTGTTTACCTTTAAAATGTTATTATTAACATATACTTTTTTTGCCTGGCTCTATTCATGTTGACCTGCTAAAGTTTACATAAGATTTCCTGTGTTTCTTTGAAACACAGAGCCTTTTTTTTTTTTTTTTTTTTGTGGTGACAAAGGAATGGAAGCCAAGGAGAGGCCTGTCACTTGGGGAATGGTTGTATATGAATGTAATGGAATATCATTCTGCTGTAAAAAATGATGAAGGGGATGATTTCAGAAAAACCTGGAAGTCTTACATGAACTTATACAAAATAAAGTAAACAGAAGCAGGAGAGTAATGTAATAATAGCAATATTATAACAATAATCAACTGTGAAAGATTTAGCAACTTTGATCAATATAATGATTCATGACAATTCCAAAGGATTCATGCTATCCATCTCCAGAGAGCTAAGGGACTGAGTGCAAATTGTAGTGTACATATTATTTTTCTTTTTTTTCTTGCTTTTTTTTTTTTTTGTAAAATGGCTAATGTGGAAATATGTTTTTCACACCTTCATATGTATTATGAGTATTGTATTTCTTGCCTTCTCCATTGGTAGGGGAGGATTTGAAGAAAAGGAGAGAATTTGGAAATGAAAATAGTGTTTTTTTTAATTACTGCCATAAATATTATTATTATTATTATTATTATCATTATGAGACAATTGGGATTAAGTATCTTACCCAGGGTCATACAACTTAAATGTATTAAGTGTCTGAAGCCTGATTTGAATTCAAGTGCTCCTAACTTCAGGGCAGTGCTCTGTCCTTTGCATCATCTAGCTGTCCCTGTTATTATTTTTTAAAAATAAATATGGGTCTTATTTGTCTTTGGATAGCTAGATAGTGCATTGAATAGCGTGCTGGGCCTTGAGCCCTGAGTTCAAATCTGTTCTCAGACACTTGCTAGCTATCTGATCCTGGTTAAGTCACTTAACTCTGTTTGCCTCAGTTTCTTCATCTGTAAAATGAGCTGGAGAAGGAAAAGGAAAACCTTTCCAGTATCTAAGCCAAGAAAACTCCAAATAGAGAGTCAGACATGATGAAAACAATTGAACAATAAAAATCTGTCTTTATTTGGTCTCTTTGCATTATAGGCCTGGTAATTAGTTGAAAGGGTATGCACTTTTAATAGCTTTTAGGGCATAATTCCGAGTTGCATTCCAGAATAATGTTTTACCATCAACAATGCATTAATGTGCTCGTTTTTCTGTAACTCCTCCAACATCTGTCACTTTCCTTTTTGTTTACTTATCCAATCTGATAGCTTTGAGGTGAAATCTCCATTACTTTAATTTGTTTTTCTCGAATTAGTGACTGGAGAATTTTTTTATGTGGCTATTGATAGCTTGGATTTCTTACATGAAAACTGCCCATCCTTATCCTTTGATCATTTATTTGTTAGAGAATGACTCTTATTCTTATAAATTTGAGTAAATTCATTGGAAATTTTATAAATTTGACCCTCATTTGAGAAATCTGTAAAGATTTCCCCCACAATTACCTGTTTCCCTTCTAATTTTAGTTGCATGGGTTTTATTTGTACAAAAACTTAGAAATTTTATGCAAACAGTACTACCATTTTATTTTCTATGATTCTCTCTATCCTTGTTCCATAGAGTTCAAACGTAATTTCTTTCTTATTCTCTAATTTAAGATGGTACCCTTTATGTCTAACTCATGCATCCATTTTGAGATTACTTGGAATACAGTGTGAGGTTTTAGTTTATATCTAGTTTCTGTCAGGCTAATTTCCAGGTTTATGAGGTGTTTTTGTTAAATATTACTTGCCTTAGTATCTGGAGTATGGCTTTCTCAATCAATAAACCAGCATAAAAACAAGGTTTTTGGACTTTGTTGTCTAATCTGTTTTGCTGTTTGACCTCTCTATGTATTAATCAATACCAAATCATTTTAATGATTATGGCTTCATAATAAAGCTTGAGATCTGATTCTGCTAGTCTCTTCTTTCCACATTTTTCAGCGTTTTCCTTGAAATTTTTGATCATTTTTTAGATATAAATTTTATTTTTCCCACTCTTTATAAAGAAATTATTTAAGTCTCATGGTATTCCTTGGGTAGACTGATTGGTATGGCACTGAACAAGTAAATTCATTTAAGTAGTATTGTCATTTTTATTATGTTGAATTAGTCTACCAATGAGTGATTGTTATTTTTCTATTGAGATCTGTCTTCATTTCTAAAAAAAAAATTCTAAAACTTTTGTTTTATGCTATATTCCTATAATTCCTGTATATTAGTAGGTACATTCCCAAGTATTTTATATATTTTACATATTCTGAAGGTATCAAAATGAAGTTTCTCTTTCTTTTATTGTCTAGTTTTATTGGTAATGGACAGAAATGTTGATGATTTCTATGATTTATATTATACTTTGTTGAAGTTGTACCGATTATTTTTTAAGTTGATCCCTTTGGGCTTTCTAATTAAAACAGCATGTCATCTATAGAAAAATGATAATTTTGTTTCCTCTTTACCTATGCTTATTCCCTTAATTTTTTTTCTCATTTTAGTGCTATGCCTAGTATTTCTGATACTATATCAAATATAGTGATAATAATGGATATATTTGCTTTACTCTTGATTTTACTGGACAGGTTTCTAGTTTATTCTCAGTATTTATAATTCTGGCTCTTGGTATTAGATAGATATTATCAATATTAATAAAAGATCTTTTCTAGTTTTTTTAACTGGAATAGTTATTATATCTTGTAGGAATCTTTTCTGCATCTATTGATGTTATCATATGATTTTGTTGTTGTTGTTGTTTTCCTTTTTAATATGCTCTGCCAGGGAGGCCAGGAATCATAGTAGAGAATGCTTCCTTGAAAGTCCTCTTACCACTCCAAAACCTGATGTCACATCATAAGCAATAAATCCTTCTGTCCACCCACCTGCCCAATGGAAAAATCCTTCTCAATATTCCTAACAAGTGGCACTCAAACTCTTCCATTTTCAGAGATCTTATTTTTGTTGGAACAACAATCTCTCTTGCAGGCTGATTAATTTCAGATGATCAAAATGCTGAAATTTCATGGTACTCAAATGTTATAAGAAATGATTTCTTGATGAACAAATTAGAAATAAAAACACCCTGGTAAATAGCTCATAATGAACATGTGGTTTTTGTTTTTACATTTGTCAATAATATAGCTGTATACTTAGAAATTAAGGTAAATTGGAGTAAGAAAAAGATGTCTATGGATCCAAGAATTCAGATAAAACCTATTTTGGAAGTTTTAAACTATTTTCAACAGATTTAGAATGGGATTCAGAGGCCATCTATTGCAAATCCTTTTTGTTACAGAAAAGGTTAGTATAGCATCACAGAATTTCACCATTAAAAGGATCTCCAAGATCATCTACTTCAACCACATCTGAATCAGGATGTTTAAGGATGTCAAATGTAGGTGTACCCACTATGTACTATGTTTGTATTTTTTAGAAAAAAATACCTGTTAGGAAGTTTTTCCTTCTAGAGAGCTTTACTGTCTTTGCAATTTCCTCTTTGCTCTGACAGTCTTTCATGTTTTCATAGACACTGTATTTATAGTATATGATGTCTTCTCTTCTACAAAATAAACAACCCCAGTTCCTTCAACCCGTCCTTATATGATATGAACTCATAGCTCTTTACTATCTTAGTTGCCTGTCTCTCTCTGAACTCTCTCCAGAATATCATTGTCCTTTCTTACTTATGACATCTAGATATGATGTAATCTGGTCTGGGCAGAGTACAAGGGAACTATGATAGAATGCATCTTCTAGGAGAAATAGAGCAGTAATCCTGAGGCCCCCTGATCTTAGAAGTGCTATGGTTCTAACAATCTGTCATTGATTCTAAACTCTCCTGGCCTTAGGAATACAATATTATAGTCCTACAAACATTGCTGATTGCCAGATAATAATCTATTGATCAGTGATAATAGGGTTTACAAGACAAATGGCGATGTGCATACCAGATTATTTGTCAGGTTTCATCTCTAAACCATAAAATTCAATATTGAAGTGCAAAATAAAATTAGCATCTCAGTGACATGAAGCATACACTCTCTTTCTCTTTTTCCTATAAATTTATCTTCTTGTTCCTGGTTCTTTGCTAATATTTTTTGGAATTTAGCCCTCTGTTGCCAGCTTAAAAAATCTTTGTCCCTTAACTTGGAGATAAACTGAGTTTGCGAATTTTTTCACCATACTCATGGCACTGACATGGGAACCCTAACATTGTTAGGATGTCATTCACCCTCAACATTATCATCTCCTTATTCTTAGGTGCCATAACTATCTTACTTCATGATACACTAAAAAAAAAAAAAGAGAGAGAGAGAATCTTCTAGTCAAGAGATATCTGGTTTTGAATATTCACTCTGAGACTGTTTAACTTTCACAAGTGTCAGACTCATCTGTAATATGGGGATTATGAAAGCAAATAAGACCCCAGCAAAAAGATCCTTATTAGCTGTGTAGGTCCTAAGGAGAAGCATTAACAGGAGAGGGCCTGAATTGCTGAGATATGAAACCCCTAAAGTAAGCAGGGAGAAAGCACTGACAAGATTATTTCATCCTTAAGTGGGCCTTTTGTTCTTAAGTAGATCTTTTGTTATCCTTAAATGGGCCTTTATTGCAGTAGACCCCTGTTGAATTCCTTGTTGAAATCCTTGCATTGACAAAATTATCATGATTCCACAATTATTATATCCAATCAGAAGGTTAAGTTATGATGTCAACCTCAGACATTACTTTTCTCCTATCAAAGAACCTACTGATACCCCATTCTTTTGCTAATTCTTTTTAGGGTTCACTTACTAAAGATCTCAATGGTTAACTCCTTTTTGGGAACTTAACCTGCCATTCAATGGCATAATAATAAAATCATTGCTTCTTGGAGGTCTAAGGGTATAAATTCTTTTGAGACACTTTGCAACACCAACCTCAATAAATTTTGGGGTTCAACCTCCATACCCCAACATCTGGTGAGTTTATATGGAAAAAGTCTTAGAACCCCAATATATCTTTGGTAATTCAGTACTTCTGCACTCCTGCACAATAATAGCACCCTTACATGGTTATTGTGATTATCAAATAAGAAAATGTATGGGAGGCATTTGGTAAACTTAAAGTTCTGCATATTGAGCTACATTGAAAGATCTCACTACTGACTCTGATTGCAAAACCCAAAATATTTTTTTAAACATTTAAAAACCCAAATGTTTTTCAGATGAACTTCTGTCTCACCAAACTTTATCCATCTTTGATTTACGAAGCTAATTTTAAGTATAAGGTTTTGCATTTATCCTTGTTTAATTTTATCCTATTAAATTTGGTTTGATATCCTAATCTGTCGAGATCTTTTTAATCCTGATTCTATCATTAAAAGTGTTAGCTAGGGGCAGCCAGGTGGCACAGTGGATAGAGCATCAGTCCTGAGGTCAGGAGGACCTGTTGTGCCACAGTTCCCTTTTAATGACTGACCCAGTTTCCCTAATTGTCCTATTCAGTTACTCTGCCTCAGGTTATAACCATTCCCTCTTAATGTTAGGCTAAGGTTTTATATCTTAGACCTTAGGCTATAATTATTCCCTCTTAATGTTTGATGGGATAAAGGTCTTTATTTATTTTATACATCATTAGAATATCAGGAACCTCTCCAGTACCTCCTATTATGTCATCTTATGGCATGAAAAACCATTGCTGTAATTCAGCTACAAAAACTAATGACCAATCTATGTAAAACTCACCCCCTTATAAAAATTATCAACCACTCTTTCATGGATCTCCCTGAACCATTTAATATTTCTGCCTGATGAAACTTTGGGTCTCTACTAAGAGTCTGCCTAATTATTCAAATCTTTACAAGCCTATTTTTCACAATACACTACACCTTAGACACCCTAACTGTCTTCTCCTCTGTTGCCTCTTCCTATTAGGTCATCCCCATCCAGGTACCTCCCCCATTATGTCATTGTTCTTGTTACCCTATAAAAGAATCTTGTATCTGACATTCGGGGCTGGATTCTTGGAGATGATAGTCTTATTCAGCCCTGGGACCGAACATGGATCTATTTGGTCCCAGTAAATCTCTCCCTTTTAAATAAATTATTAAATTGTTCTCTAATCTCTATCTTGCTCCAGCATTACAGACCTGAATTCAAATCTTACCTCGCCTCAGCAAAAAATAAAAGTGTTAGCTATCCCTTTGAGCGTGTGTTTTTCCATATCATTTATAAAAAATGTGAAACAGTCCAGTGTCAAGCATAGATCCCCAGGGCCCTCTACTGAAAATCAAATGTGCGTCAAATCATTAATATTTGCTCTTTGGGTCCAATTCTGTTCAACTTTCTGTTCTATTTAATCCCATTTTATTTGTTGAACAACAACTGCAAACTGATTAATTCACCAAAGAAAAGAGCTTCAGCAACATTTTTAAACATTAAACATTTGGGTAAAAATGGATATGCTAATGAAGTAACAAGTAACATGTTCATCATAAGCACCATTTGGTTTACTCTCTGTACTTCCTCCTTATTTTAAAGCATTTGCCCAGTATTTACCAAGCACTTATGGTATTCAGAATTAGCAACTCCTCACATCCTGCAAAATCAGGTCCAAATATCTTTATTTACAGATGAAATAATAAAGGCAAACATTGTGTAATGCAATGATATAATCTTAGATTTAGAATCACAGATGCTAAATTCCCGGTATAAAAAGCACCACAAGTTTAGAAAACAACAGACCTAGGATTTTGTCCCAGTTGCATGACGTAACAAAGTCATTATGTAACCCAAACAAATCACTTAACCTAGTGGTATCTCATTTTTTACATATGTAAAATAGGAACAATAATAACATGTCTGCCTCCTCCACAGAGCTGATGTTATCATAGTTTAGTGAAATAAAATTTAAATTGAGTACTTAGAGTACACTAAGGTTAGCAAAGCACTTTCAATGTAGTAAGTCATTTGGTCCTCACATTAACAGTCTCCTAGGTGTTATTATCCCTTGCCCAAAGTAAGTGATTCTTCAAGGATTCAAATTCAGTCTTTCAATCTGACCACAGCATCCCTTGCAAAAGACAATGGATTTTGAGCCACAGAACCTGAGTTTCATGCTCAGTTCTGCTTATTATAAATTGTGCGTCCCTGGTCCAAATCACCAGTGCTGGACTACAATATCCAAAGACCTGAATATTGTAATTCACTGACACATATTGAGAATATGACTCTGAGCAAGTCACTTAACTTATCACTGTTCCCAGGAGATTCTCTAAGAAAGTAAGTTATAGAGAAGTTCATTGATCTATATTGCTAGAGGAATTTCTAGAATGATTAAATCATGGGATAGGTTTAAAAAAAAACCCTCAGGCAAAAATGCTTAATCTCCCAAACCCACAGTTTTCTCATTTATAGTGAGGAAGGCTAGGAGGCATTTCAGCTCTAAATTTATTATTTCATGATATAAACATGAAAATGAGTTCAAATCTGAAAAAAAAAGTGATTTCTATAAAAAATACAAGTTGTTATTGTTTTAGGATAACTTTTAAAGCATTATTCCTCAAACTCTCTTAGAATTAGAAGAGGACCATTATGGTCAATTAGTCCTGCTCCTACCCAATGGTTTTGGTGTCTGGGCTCTTCCACTTTTTTCTCTAAATGAGCCTGGAAAATCAGTTCAGTAATGATCTCTGAGCTCCCTCCCAATTTAAAATCCTATAAGTCTGTTTGAACACTTCCAATGATGGAGAACTCAGTGCCTCATTAAACTGCTCATTTAATTCTCAGAGAACAGGGTTTGCACCATAGGTTATATGCATAGGGGTAAACCCTTAGAGCTATGTTGATATGACTGAGATTTAATACCAAATGATGAGATTGATGTTCAAGCACCAAATGTTGGGGTTCAGCCATGTGATGAATTGACAATATCCATTCTCTTTGGTAAAAGATAGGTTTATTTAAGAAAAGAGGTTATAGACAAAAAAAAAAAAAAAAGAGAGAGAGAGAGAGATACAATAGATACCAAAAATGGCAAATATGAAATAGATTTGGGAAAGCAATAGGGTTAAGGAGCTTGGAAAATCCAATAAAGAATATGCCATGAGGTGGAAGTACTCCATTGACTGGAAGGCTAAATCCAAAGAGGGATTTAGCACCCTTAAAGAGTTAGCTATAAGAAGGAGAAAGATACCATTACACAGAATGTCATGGAAGACAACGCAAAAAATTTTCAGAAAAGACAGTGTGGGCCATAGGCAGATTTATAGAAGAAATTTAATCTCAGGGGTTTGACATAACTTAGACTTCTGACTGGACACAGAAAAGTGGGGCTACCCAAGACCTCCATAGAGAGTGGGACCGTAAGGCTGAGCTGATCAGGTCAGTGCCCTTGCCTGCTCGCCTCAGGGAGTAATTTTAAGGGTACTTCAGGCTTTCTCTACCAACCCCACCTTGTATCCCAGGACCTCATCAGTGTCATGCTTTGGGATATGGATAACTGCTATTGCTGAATTTTCCTCAAGAAAAGGATTTGGTTCTTTGAGATGATTGAAGTCATGCTCTGATTGAACACTGGACCAGAAGAGTGACCCTGACTTAGGTCTGTCTTCCCAGTTGCCAAGCACAGCAGGACTCTTGGGAGACTCTCCTGAGAGCAGAGAGAATGGGGTTGGTGCCCATCTCCAACCCTGGCAGCTACAGATCCATAGTGGCAGGGAGAAATTTCTGACGCCTCCCTCTGAATTCTAATTCTGAATTAGAATTCTCTAATGGAGAGATCCATTATCTTCAGACTTTTCAGACTCTCATGGTTACCAATAAGGCTGGAAATGTCTCTCTCAGGACTAAGGATCAGTCTCCTATATTCAAGAGAGAAACAGTACAAAAGTCCAGGACTAAGGATCAGTCTCCTATATTCAAGAGAGAAACACTACAAAAGAGGCAGTCCAAAACCAAGATTCATGCTCAGGATCCCCTTGATAGTATACGGGCTTTAGCTACCATTTGGTACTAGTCACCATTTTGGTCCTCAGTCACCATCCAAAGAGATATCCTAAGAATGAACTGATTCAACAGCTAAGAGGAGGAGGAGGAAGAACAAGAGCAAGAGGAGAGAGAGAAAGAGAAACAGAGACAGAAAGATAGAGAGAATGAGAGGTAGAGAGAATGGGAGAGACAGAGAAAAAGAGAAACAGAGACAGAAAGAGAGAGAGATGGAGGGAGGGAGGGAGGAAGGAAGCAAGGGAGGAAGGGAAAAAGAGAGGGAAGCAGACAGACATATGTGGGAGGGAGGGAGTGCTGAGGTCATGCCTTTTTAAAAGTCCATTAAGTCAGCCTGTCAGTGGCCAATAAGAATCTTGTTTCTTCATCTCACAGCACCAAGCTTTTTTGGAGATAAGTCTGAGTTGCCAAAGGAGTTTCTGTACACTCCATAAGATGGTCCTTACTGGCCTTAAAAACATGGTTCATTGGGTACATGTCCCATTCTTGAATTCTAATTTCTAGTCAAATGAGGTCAACAAGCATGTCTTACGTGCATACCACATACCTAGTGTGTAAGTGCTCTAAGGAATCCATAGTCTGATGATAGAGATAATGTATAATTATGTATAGTGTAAGATATTCAGGATGAATTGGAGATGATCTCAAGAGAAAAAGCACTAAGATTAAGGAGAACTGATAAAAGCTTCTTGTAAAAGGTGAGATTTTAGCTGGGACTTGAAGGAAGTCAGAGAAGTTAGGAGATGAGAAAAGATCAAATTCCAGACATGGAAAATTACAACCACTGAAAATGCCTGGAATTGGGAGATAGCTTGTCATGTGAGAAACTGCTAGGGGCCCAGAGCCACTGAACCAAAGAGCATGAAGGATAAGAAAGCTAGAAAGGAGTTAGGGCCCAGTTAGTAAAAGGCTTTAAAAGCCAAAAGAGATTATAGATTTGATCCTGGAGGCCATAAGGAATTTATTGACTAGGGTGTGACTTGGGTGGATCTGCTCATTAGGAAAATCAGTTTGAAAGCTGAGAAGAGAAAAGAGTAGGAGTAGGGAGTGACTAGAATCAGGGAAGCCAGCCAGTAAGCTGTAGACCATTGCAGTAGACTAGATTTAAGGTGATGGAGAAGTTAATTGAGCCAAAATCTGTCCCTGTTGCAAAGCACTTATGTGCCTAGTACATTTATTGTTGCTCAGTTATTTCAGTGGAGCTGAGTCTTCATGACCTCATTTGGGGTTTTCTTAGGAAAGACATTGGAGGTTTGCCAGCTCCTTCTCCAAATCATTTTATAGATATGGAAACTGAGACACACCGGGTTAAGTGACTTGCCCAGGATCCCACAGCTAGTATGTGACTAAAGCCAGATTTCAGTACAGGCCCTGTACTTTATCCATTACACCACCTACCTGTCCACCTGGAACATAGTAAGTGTTACATAACTGTTAGCTTACGGATTAAAGAACTGATTTCAGCACATGAGGAATTAACTTATTGTGTAAGTGGGCTAGTGAGATGAGCTTTGGGGAGAGAAGCTTAGAATTAGCCCATGCTGCTTGTGGACAGAACACTGCCTCCTCATTCATATACCTCTCTCTCTTTTGTGGCTCTTGTAAGGAAAGCTTTTTGCTAATTTTTAAGTACTGTATAAATGAGATCTGTTATGTGAAAATGAGATCTGTTATTTGATTTTTCATAAATATCACCAATATCAGTTAATATTAACTCCTGCAAAATTTTTAAGCATCCTAGGATGTAGTTTGTCCAAGCCAGGAAACTGGAATTAATTTAGAACCGTTAGATTCTTCACTATTTCCAAAAACACTTTTGGCATCATTTTCTTAACTATAATTCTACTACTTTTTTTTCAATTCTAAATATTTTTCTCTTTGACAAAGAAGAAAGAGAGGAGATGAGTAGTTCTTTCTCTCTGGTGTCCATTAACATTATACTATATATCCAGTGAAGGATCTATTCCTTTTCTCTTCCTTGCTGAATATTAGCATCCTACACTTTATAGATATCCAAGGTTGTATATATTATTGCTTTCTTTCTTCCCTGTATTTTTTCCTGTGAATTAAAGAGCATCATTTTTGGTTTTCTTTCTATAGGTGTTTTATCTAATGTATCTTATAATATACAGCTCTACAATTTTATCTAAATATATATTTTTTTCATTCCTCTTCTAATTTCATCTAAAACCACTCTTGAATAGATTGGCAAGCCTCAGGCCAGACACATTCTTCCTAGTCCTCATGAGATACATTTCAACTTTAGCCAAGAGCTCATCTCATTTTTGGAATTTTAAGTCACGATCTAGAATGCAAATCCTATCCTTTTACACCATTTATATAGCCAGCTGTTCATTTTCCACATCCTTTTTCCTTCACAGTCCCAAAAGTCACTTAGAAGCAGTAATAAAAACACACCATCTGTGCTTTTTTGAATACTTTACTATTTTTTTAATCTTTTACATTTTATTTTTTTAATTAAAATTGTTTCAATTAGCATGAATTTATTTATCTATATTTTTTGTTCTCTCTGGGGATAGCTGTCCATTGTTTATCACTGGATCTTGATCAAAAGATATTCATACTTTAATAATTTTTGTGGCATAATTCCAAGGTTGTTTTTTTTTTCTATAATGGTTATACCAATTCATAGCTCCATCAATAATGCATTTACATACCTGTTTCCCTACAGTCTCCATAGCATTTATCAGTTTTTTTTTTTTTGGCCAACTTTGGATGTAAGGTAGAACCACGGAGCTGCTATAATTTGCATTTTTATAATTATTAGCTAATTGAAACTTTTTTTTATTTATCTATAGATAACATAGATTTCTTCCTTTAAGAATTTCCTACTCATATTCTTTGATCATTAATTAGGAGATGACTCTCATTCTTATAAATTTGAATCCATTTTTAATAGAGATATTCTAAAAACTTATTAAAGTTTAAAACTACACTAAGACTTTTGGGACATCCTATATATCATAGCAAATTAGACCTGTCTTAAAGAAGTTTAGGTTGATTTTTTCCTCAGTTAACTTTCTTTCTTAATTTTACTAATGCAAAATCTTTTTTAATTTTATGTGGTAACAACCATTCATTTTATTTTCTGTGATTCTTTTTTAATCCCTTGTATGATTATGAACTCTTCTCCTATCCACAGTTCTGAAAGTCAGCTTCTTCCTTGCTCTTCCAATTTGTTTATGATATAATCTTTTCTATCTAGGTCATATCCCCATTTGGACTTCATATTGCTATATGATATGACTTTATACTGTGTCTACATGAAGAAAATTCTATATAGATCAGACAAATCATTGAGATAAAATGAAAGCTAAGATTAGGATTCACATTCTTAAGAATGAATTAGTATAGCAATTGGTGTTTAATTCTGTAAAATTCACTGCTTTCCTGGATCTAATCAGTTCTTTGATTCCATTTGTTCATTCAGCAAATATTTATTATATGTTCATTAAATTCCTATATTATGAAAAGCTGTGCATCAGCAGATACAAATAAAGGACATAATTCCTGACCTTAAGGATGTTTAATAGTCAGCTCTCAAAAAAAAAAAAAAAAGTATGTACAGCATACTTTTTAATTGAATTTGCATTATTAAAATGTTCTCTATCACTTTAAGTCAAGGCAGTCACCTAGACATATATGGAGTCCTGTTTTTTTGTTTTGTTTTGGTTTGATTTGATTTTTTTGTATTTGCTGATTTCTGAGGTCTAAACATTCACAATGAAACTTTAACAACTGGCTCTCCCCATTAGCATCAGCCAGCTTTAGCATACCACTGGGTACAGGTAATTGGAGTTTAGGGAACCTCTGGTCCCAGGTAATCAAACCAACTCAAGGATAACGAATGATTAGGAAACATACAGTGTTTCAAATATGGGTTCAGTAATCCAGAAAGTTTAGAAAATAGAAAAAAGTGAAATCTATAGAACCAAAGGCAAAGGTCTCCTAGTCAGGATGGTTCTGAAAGGGGACACTGATACCTTTTAAGATGCCTGTGTGATTTATTAAAGCCCAAGGTCCAAGGCTGGATCTTTTTAACTAAGATGTTAGTTAATGTGAGAAGATTGACTGCTAGGCTGGAGGTCATAAGCCCTAATAAGTAGAATCCTCCCACTCTAACAGTGCCACTGAACTGGAAGTCATCATGAGTGGGGAGGATGAGAGACACTAGGTGGTTGAAGCAAAGTCACATGGCAAGTCAACCAGAAGGTCGTTGTTTAATTGCAGAATTGAATAACATCTTCAACATTTGGGCCATTGTAGTGACCAGCACAATGATATTTTAGATTATAAATCTTGAGCTGGAATGAATGTCTCATTTAATTTTCTTATTTTATTGATGAAAAAACTTTGAGGGTCAGCTAGACTAAATTTCTTGCCTAAGGTCATATAAGAAATACAATCCAAGGTGAGATGTGAAGCCAGGTCCTCTGATTTCAGAGCTGGGACTCTGTCCATTGAATTCAGGTCCTCCTGATTCCAGGGCCAGTGCTCTATCCACTGTGCCATCTAGCTGCCTTATGGATATATATATATATATATATATATATATATATATACACATATGTGTATATATATATATATATAATTTATCTGAAACAATTTTAGTCTTCTAAAATTTCACTTTCCAGTAGTTATTCAGCTGGCTCAGACTATTCCTGTGAAGGGATGCCTTAACTAAGAAGTCTGGAAAAAATGAGCATATACCCTCTGTCCTTAAGGGCTGGCACACAATCCTGTGAACTGGGAAAGAGAACAAAGGTTTCTAGATTGATAAACAAAGAATGGAGATTAAAAGGCCTGGTTTCCTCTTCGTGGAATCAGCATATAACTATTTTTCAAAAAGATCAGAAAAACAGACCCCTCCCACTTCTGGTAGAAAGCTCAGCCCGGTCCTTAAGGAGCCACTATCAAAAAAAAAAATCAATTTCCAAATTGAAGCTTATTTTTAATTTATCTCCCAAATGGCACAAATGAATGAGAAAGAAGCACATTGGAATATAATTTTTCAAATATTGTTCTTGAATGAGTTACTTTGGAGCTTAGAACATTCAAAGTAGGCTTACTTTTGATAAAGGAGGAAGGAAAAGAGAGATTGAAAGCCTCAGGGTGTGGTAAAATAGCAAGGTCAATGTCAAAGAGTGATAGCTGGCCAAGTCTGCTCAAGCTCTCCGGACAACAGATTCAGTTTCTTCATTTGGTTAAACTAAACCGAGAAAGGTCAGACAGCAGAAAATTATTATAGGGTCCCCATTGGAATACAGACACTATGTCTGAACGTAGAGTTTAGATTGATACTTTGGTCTCCACCAAAACCTGAATGCTTAATAAGATGTTCTAAATAGTCCTTCCTCAGAGAGTAGAAAGGCAGAAAGCGTCCCTTTCACAGGCAAAGCAGGCCTTGATCCTAAGTAGCAATGAGACCCTAGTGGGGTTTCTAATGCTGCTGTGAAAGGAAAACCTTGTCTTTCCCTTGCAGAGTATCAGCAAAAGTCTGTCAAAAATAAAATGACCTTCCCAATTCCCTCCAAATGGAAGGGATTAAATTGCAGAATACCTTAATGATGGTGATGATGATGATGATGACATAAGCAGCTAAACGGCGCAAAGAAAAGTTTTGAATTTAGAGTACAAAAGAACTCAATTCAAATCCTGACTTCGACACTTAATAGCTGTGTTGTTGTTTAATAGATTGGCTGTGCCTAACACTTCATGATCCCTTTTGAGGTTTTCTTGGCAAGGATATTATAGTGGTTTGCCATTTCTTTCTCCAGCTCATTTTATAGATGAGGAAACTGAGGCAAACAGGGTTAAATGATGTGTACAGGGTCACACAGTTAGTAAATATCTGGGGTCATATTTGAATTTAGGTTCCCCTGACTCCAAGGCCAGTACTTTTAACTACTAGCACACCTAGATGTCCTACACCAGCAGTGTAACTCTGGGCAAACCACTTAACCTTTTTCAGCCTCAACTTTTTCATCTGTAAAAATGGAAATAATAGCAACTCCCTCACAAGTTGTGTTGAGGCTCAAATAAGATAATATTTGTAAAGCAATTTGCAAACCTTTTATCACTAAAAAATGCTGCTGATTACTACTGATAGAAAGGTAGAGGACTGAATCCATAACAGACAAGGAGAACCAGGCTTGTTCCTTTTAAGGAGTTTACTATAAATGACCCGGGCAATGGTGAATGTTAGAAGAAACCCTAATTTGGCTCCCACTCTGCATAACTGTCCTGAGGTTTTATGTTTCCAGAATAGAACTAAGTGTGTCTTTCCAGCTGAACTCTGGGCTCCACACAAAACCTCTGTTAAATTCCTCTTGTAGATCTCAAAGAATCATGTTTCTGTAGCAGCTCACTAAATATCTAATTACTCCTAGTCTAATCACTTGGCTTCCAAAAAATTCCTTTATCCTGACTGTACTTCTCATATATATGGAACATGTCAATGTTTTCTCCAAGGTTACTAGATTCCTAAACTAGCTGCAATTTCTTCATTAGAATTAAGGCTTCCATTGCTAAGGTCACCTGGTCCAGAATTGATGGCTTAAGGTATAACTCAAAGGGTTACCTTCAGGTTGGATGGGAAGTTTCCTCAGAAGTTCACCTTCCCGAGTTAGATTTTAACATGCTTTATGCCTCCAAAGAAATCAATTCCTATTATCGTTATTATTGCTTTATTATTCATTAACCAACAGTGACAGGATAATGATGGAAACAAGTTTAGGATAAATAACATCTTCCCCTCCCCTCCCTCTTTCCTCTCTCATTCTTTTTCTTTCATTATATCTCATTTTCTCTTTCATTCTCTCTGTCTCTTGCTCTTTCTCTTTCATTCTGTTTCTCTCTTATTCTCTCTCCTCTCATTCTTTTTCTCCCTCATTTTCTCCTCTCTCTCTCTCTCTCTCTCTCTCTCTCTCTCTCTCTCTTTCTGTTTTTTGTACACACACAGAGTATTCTTCCCATAGATCATTCTTCCCCATTGTCTGTTCAGTGGTATAAAAACTATACTGAAAACAGTCCAGGAGCTGATGCTGCAGGCAGGGAATGAGAGCATGGAGTAGGAGAGTGACCAAGATTCCACAGTTTTGCTCTTACACTCAGGTTTTCTTTAGATCACCAACTTCTCTATGCTCAGTGTGCTTGTTGTTTCATCTTCTTCATTTGACCCAAAATACCCAGGCAAGTCAAGCATCCTTTGCTCCAGCTCAGTGAGACCAAAAGAAGTATTGTCATAGAAAGCGTATTCAGGGTGCGCTGGGAAGCTCTGACACTTGTCTCTTCTGTACTGGGAGGGACTCAAAGGGCTGACCCTCTGGTAGCTCTCCTTGGGGACAGTTGGGGAGGGCTGTTTCCTTGAGATACTCTTGTGACTGGGTGAAGGTCCCCTCCTGTGTCTATGGGGTTCAGCTCTATCTGTGCCATTCACCAGTCCGGAAGAACGGTCAGTGATCAAGTCAGGTTTCCTGGCTAGAGGCCCCATGGGGTGGAGCTTGGAGAGAGGGCTGAGTGGTTCACTGGCCATCGCAGGCCCCTGGGAATGCTCCAGCTTCTCAGGACATGGGTGGGCTCCCCGAGACCGAGGTCTAAATCTCTCTTCTCCATGGTCCCAGGTTCGTGTCCTGGAGTTATAGGCTGGAGCTTGTCGCGGAGTCAGAGTGGACATGCTCCTTTCCCTGAAGGGTCTGGCTTGCTTGGTTTCGTGGAAACTTGCAGTTCTCCTGAAGTGCGAATGCCGAGGATAACTTCTTTCAGACTGGCCCCCTTTGCTGCCCATGTATTTCAGCTGGGATCTGTGAATGAGGGTCTGGCTGGGGCTCACTGCAGGATTGGCCAGAGACATGTTAAAATCTAGCCTGGACTGAGGCCTTTCCCCTGGATTGATGGTGGACTGGTCCAGAAAAGGGGATTTGATTCTAAATTTGTTCCCTGTGGCTTCTTCTGGACTTTCTGAGTCCAAGCCGGCCCCAGCAGCACCCCCAACAACCGTGTCGGTCAGAGGACTCTGAGACACATGGTACACTTTGGTTGTTTCAGTCAGGCCCTTCTTTTTCATCTCCTTAAGCTGCTTCTGTGCCAGGCGGTAGCTAAAAAGTGGGGGGATTATCTTCTGGGCATTGGACTGAAAGCTCTCACTGCCAGAGACTTCTTCCTCTGGAGGCAGCTGCATGCTCCGCCGGTAGGTCAAAGGGATGCCGCCCTCTGCAGGGTTTCCCAAGGGTCCCTCGCCCCCATCAGAGAAGCTCCCCCTCTGCTCACTCAGCTGACAGATGTTCTCTTCGTCTGAATTCTTCCGGAAGTTGGGGGAGTGGATGGAGTTATGGCGTGCCGGGGTGCTACACTTGGGGGCCCGGCCAAACTTCCTCCAGAGGGTAATGAGGACAGTGGCGATGATTATGAACAAACACAGAGAGATTCCCGTAACAGTCACAATATTATTGGCTTTCAAGGAGCCCTTGGGTTCGACAGGAGATGAGCTGGAAGGCTTGAGAGCTGAAATAAATTTTTGAAAAAAAATCTTTTAAAGTCCATTACTAAAGACAAATCTTATTACAAATACAAAATGTACCATAAACTGAATACATGATCACCAGAATAATGAAACAATTCAAGACATCATAACAAGAATAACAGGCTGGTATCACTAGTTGGAAACTAGAATTTCTGTTCTTCCTAAATCACAAATCAAAGATTTTTATTAAATATTTTTAAAGCACTAAGTACAGTGCATGGCACATAGCAGGGATTCAATATATGCTTGATCCTTTCCCCTTCCTCTGAAAATAACATTTTTAAATGGCATTTTGAGGCAAAAAAATAAATAAATAAGCTTACACTATGCTCAAAGGGCTAAAACTGTCCATACCCTTTAACCCAGCAGTGCCATTACTGGTCTGTGTCCCAGGAAGATCACAAAGGAGGAGAAGGGACCCACATGTGCAAAAATACTTGTAGCAGCTCTTTTTATAGTATCAAGGGATTGGAAATTTAGCCATCAATTGGGGATGGCTAAATAAGTTATAGCATATGAATAAAATGGAATATTATTGTTCTGTGAGAGATGATGAGCAGGCTGATTTCATAAAAGCCTAAACAGACATGAACTGATGCTAAGTGAAGTGAGCAGAACCAGAAGAACCCACCAATGAAATCATACTTCCTTGGTGTATACATGTTAGGTGTTTCTAGATTTGAAATCTCAACAATTCTGAAAATATTTCTTCTACCTATTATCCAGAAATGCCCTGGCTCTCACCTATATACTTTTGACTTGTTCTACTGTGATTTTTCTCCTTTTTCAAATCTTTTCAAGTTTTCCCTTATTTCTGTTCCCAACTTTGGAAACAATGAAAAGAAGGCTTACTGGATTTGGAAGAACTGGGTTTCAATACTCTTTTACTTACTCCATGCCCTCATTTTCCTCATCTGTAGAGATTTGGACTAGAGGGCATCTGAAATCTCCTCCCCTGATAAGTCTCTGCAATCCTTTGATCTCTGTTCCGTGAAGCTGTCTGCCCTAGCTATTATAATCAACATTCTCTATCAATAAAAGGGAAATTAATTATTAATAAAAGGAAATTAATATTCCACTAGATGGAGCACTGATACAGCAGCACTAAGCTGGCACAATCTCTTGCTGAACTAGACCAGCCAGTCAGTCAATCAACAAGTAGTTATTAGGTACTTACTATGAGCCAGACATTGTGCTAAGTGGCCAAAAGAACATACAGAACCGGTGGAGTCAGACCGCAGTGAAAAATATTATTTTTAAAGCTAAACCAAACTTTAAACCCCTAATAAAATGTGATAACTTATTAACAATTTTTTTTCTTGAATTGTCCCATTTAGGATTCTTGATTTTTTAATTTTCTTGAGGGCAAGGACTGGTCACTTTTGCATTTGAATCCCACTGCCTGGCACAGTGCTGACACATAAAAGTGGCTTATAAATCCTTGTTGCTAACTTAACTATATAGTAAATTCAATGAAACTCAGTTACAATATAAGTCATGATATTGCCTGGTTAGCTTATATTTTGAATCAGAGACCTGAGTTAAGATTCTGAATTGCCACTTAAATCTTGGGCAAGAGCTTCCCAGCATCTCCAACTGTCTCATCTCTAAAACTGAGGGCAGTTGGATGAAATTACTTGTAATGTCTTTTCCAATGACAACTTCCTTAGCTTCCTTAGAACTTGTAGCCTGAAATTTTCCTGAGAATGTTATCCTGGCCCACTTGTGGGCACCAGCCAGGCAAAAAGGATTTATTAAGTATTTACTATGTGCCAGACACTGTGCTAAGTGCTACTGTTACAAAGAAGGGTAAAATATATTCTCTGCCCTTAAAGAGCTTTTATGGGGAACATTATAAGCAAACAAATATAAACAAGCTATGTATAGGATAAATTGGAAATAATAGAGGGAAGGCACTAGAATTAGAAGGATTGGGAAAGATTTCCTGTAGTTAGTGGAATTTTACTTGGAATTTGGATTTTTAGGCAATTGCTTAATGATCCATGATGGCCTGAGCATTGGTATGTCCATTTCTAAGTTAGAAGAGTAAAATAGACTAGAGAGAAAAGAATATTTTTTCAAAGTATTCCTGGGACTTTTTTTTACCCATCTCAGAATTCAACCATAAAGGGGTTTAGTGCCAGAAATAATATAGAGTATTTGTCTTCGTGTCCATTATAAATTAAATTATGTGAATGAAGTTATCAATTCTGAATGCAAGGAAAAGTTCCATTTCCTTAAAAAAAATCGTGAATATAGAAAAAATCCACCAGACATGTAGTTGCAAGTATGTGTATTAAAGTGCAAATACAAGGTGGGAGGCAAGACTATGGGTGTTACAGGTTGTACATAATGTTGGACTTGATTGATATATTACTTAGTTTTGCTGACTGGGTTTGGTAAAGTGCTCAGCAGGATGCCTAACACATATTGGACCCTATATAAATGTTAGCTATTGTTGTTGTTAATAATTATAAGGTCTTAAATGTAGAAGGTAATTAGAATTGCCTTTAAAAGTTAGATGTGTATTGTGAAGCCCTGAGTAGATATGCTACAAGAGAATGGGATATCCCAATAAACAGAACTTCAGTGTGACCAGCACCTAGGTGAAGGCTGTGGAGATTTAAGACATCTCACAGAAAAAAAAATTAAGGGAAAAAAGTCTACATGACCTAAGAGAAAGAAGACAGAAGGTAGTTCACAAAGGTCATAAAAAAGACTGAGGAAGACATGTGGAGAAGAGCTAAGATGTTGGATCCAAAGTACTTAGTGGGAAACAGGAGAGAGATGTCTGTAACAGAGAGACAGAAGTGAAGAGAGAGAGAAAAAGAGACATACAGATAGACAGACAGAGACCGACAGAGACAGAGAGAGAGAGAGAGAGAGAGAGAGAGAGAGAGAGAGAGAGGAGGAAGGGAGGGAAGGAGGGAGAGACAAGAAGAGAGAGAGAAAGGGAGGAAGGAGAAGGGAGGGAGAAAATAAGAAAGAATATAAAAGAACAGCCTATATATGGTGTTTTAATGAGTTCATCAGGGCCCTTGTCATAGACTAAACAGAGAAACTAGTGAAAGAATTTCCTAGAGATAAAAACAAGGGTACCAGATGAGTCAGTGAGGAAAGTGGCTGCCAGGTCACTGAGGTTTTAGAGAGAAAAAAGGATGAAATCTGGAAATAAAAAAAGAACTTTACTCCTTGAGAGACAAGAAGGCCAAGAAGGGTGATCTACTATTCTAGAACTAGAGGATAAAATCACTTGGTCTGAAAGCATGATCTATAAAACCCAGGATCAGGGCCTAAGGCAGAAGCTTTATAGATTAAAGGAATAGACTAAAAAGGAATGACAAAGCTGTTGCTTAGATCCAAAGCTTTAAAACTGAGCAAAGTTCATTGAGAATTATGTACTTGAAAGTTCATATTACCAGGAAAACATTTACTTGGTATCTACTGATTTGTGCCTCTGAAATTGTCTTATATTAAGTTTAGTTGTACACTTAAACTCTATGTGAGTGTATATGTGTATTGAACTCCAGGATACAAGGCAGAGAAAAGAAGAACAATACAAAGAACAATGTTGATGGGAGAATGTTTTTTAAAAGAAATGATTGTGAATGAATAGGAAATCCCTCAACCAACTTACATTTTTTAAAAGAGATATCCAACAGATGGACGCATATTTCCACACTTTGTCATTGTTCAGTCATTTCATCATGTCTGACACTTCATGACCCCATTTGGGATTTTCTTGGCAAAGTGGTTTGTCATTTTCTTTTTCATATTATTTTACAGATGCAGAAACTGAGGCAAATAGGGTTAAATGACTTGCCCAGGGTCTCACTGCAAGAGTGACTAAGGACAGATTTGAACTCAGGAAGATGAGTCCAAAAAGTCTGGCATAATGCAGCAAGAATAGTGTCAGAAGTATTAAATCTGAGAATGAGTTCAGGGTAGTGAAGAAGGAAGGGGGGGGCATTTTTAAGCTATCTCAGAAAAAGAAGAAATGACAAAGAAGGCATAGAACTGTTGTTCACAATAGATGGCACCATAATAAATGGAGGAGTTAACTTGAAGCTTATTTTGCTTATTTTTTCTGCCAAAGAAAATGGTCTTGGTACTTCATGAGATAAAAGAAAAATGGCTATAAAAAGCTGAAATTCGAGACAAATAAAGTGGCAGTAAGAGAGTGTCTGGTTTCTCTTGTCACCTGATTCTGTTGAGCTATATTTTTGGGTGCTCAAAGAACATGATCTTTAAAAAAGTATAAAAAATTAGAAAGAGGCAGAATGAGAGAAGAGCTAATGTTGTCCTTATTTTCAAATATATAAAAAGAAAAGAGTCTATAGGGACAGCTAGGTGGTACAGTAAATAGAGCACCAGCCCTGAAGTCAGGAGGACCTGAGTTCAAATCTGACCTCAGACACTTACTACTTCCTAGCTGTGTGACCTTGGGCAAGTCACTTAACCCCAATGGCCTCAGCAAAAAAAAAAAAAAAAGTCTATAAATTTTAGGCAGGTGAGCCTGACTTCAATTTTTGGCAGGATTCTAGAATCTATCAGGATATTTAGGGAACATTTTGAGAAGAAAGCAGTGGCCACAAAAAACCAGCCCAGTATCCTCAAGAAGGGATCATACAGACTTGTTTGGACTGATATGCAGTGAAGTAAGCAAAACCAGGAGAACAATATACATAGCGGCTATAAAAACATCAGTAAAAAACAACCTAGCAAGGCAGCCAAACTCTGACTAACTGTAAGGACCAATTTTGGCCCTGGACAACCAAAGATGAAACTTTCTTCTTTCCTCTTAATAGAGAGATGGAGGATTATGGATATATAATGTTGCATATGTTGGCATCCCTATGTTGGCTGCATTTACTTACAATTTTTTGTCACAAGAGAGAGTTCAATAATGGTGTGAGGAGGGAGAAAATGGGGATATTGGGAAATCCTGTGATGTAGATTAATAAAACTTTAAAAAGGGAGAGGGAGAACATTCAGAGAATGTAGAAAGTTGGAGAAAGTCCAGAACACAGGAGTTTAGCCTTAATGGAAGGAATATCTTCTCTTTTTAGTTCTGTTTCAGTAAAAAAAAGGAAATTTAAGATTATTTGTCTAAAGATAAGATGAAGTGCTATTGACACTCTGCTTAGGTATATATATTTCTCGCCACTGTCTTCAGACTCATGACATAAAGGCATGAGGGGGAAAAAATCTTCCAAAAAACTACAACAAAAATCCTCAGGAAAAAAAGGGAGGGAAAAAAAGTTCTTTTCCTCAAATTTGTCATGCTTCCCCTTTTTCCCACCAGAAGGCAGTCCTTTGTATCTTTAATTCAATTATATCTCCTTACCAATTTCCTCTGCTTTGTATCATATACTTTTTCCTTGACCCTCTTAGATAATAGTGAATATGTGCATTGTTACTGGGACCAGGTATGTCTAATTGCCACTCCTGGCAGCTCAGGACAGAATGACTCCTGGGCCTAGTCTCTGGTCCCCTCTGAGACCACCATGAACGCCATGCCCAATGTGTTGGATACAGAACAAATAATACCTACTAAAGCACTCTTCCAAAGAGCACAAGGAAGTCTCTATAGATGTTCCAACACAGCCAGGCTTGGAGGGGGAGGAGGTGAGACAGATTCGCTGCCGATCCCGTACGCCGTCACCACATGTTACGCTGCACGGGTTCCAGGCCTGCCATAGGCTCCATGTTTCTGTGAGGGCACAAGGTCAAATATGTGATGCTATGTCCTCTAGAGAAAGTTTGGAAGTTTCCCCCTATTAGGGAAAAGGATAAAGAGAAAAAAGAATATAAGCAAAGCAGAATTTGATTTGAGGTCTTCCTTACCCAACTCTAGTCTACTACATCATGCTGTCTTCTGAAAAGACCAAAAATCAAACAAACAAATGATTGAATGAATGAGTGCTTCTGCCTTATTGATAAATTCCCTTTAAAAGTAAAAACAGGCAACACTGCATTGCACTGACAGCTGGAATAAGTTTACAAACATCATTAAAAAATCCAGCCTTCGTCTCTCGAGCCATCAACAGCTATCTTATAATACCTGTGGACACTGCCTACCAAAGCTAAGTCAATTCAGACAGACCTCACTTCTGCTCATCAGCTGACCGAGAATTCCATAGCAACCCCCAGTGTTGGGGAGATGCACTCTTGAGCTAGCCAGGAGGTACTTTCTTTAGGATGAGTCATGGAACTTGAATTCTTGGCCCCTTCTGGTAATTAAAAGTCTCTGGGGACTTTCACAAGAGCTGGAACATTTACAAACTAATTCCCTGGGCCAGCTCCAACTCAGGTGTGGTAATTATGTTCCATCCAGCATTTCAACAGAACCCAGCTTTGTGCTCTACCTACTGGGTATCACAGTGGGGCCAAAGAAAAACCAGGAATATGGTTTCTCTTTTTTTGTTGTTGTTGGGTCTCTCATTTTTGCCCAGGTTGGAAGTGTGATGGCCACCCACAGGTCCAGGGATCACTGATCACAGGCTTTAAATGTTCTATTTCTGAGGTTTGCCCTTTCTTAGTCAGTAGGAAGGCTCTCTACCTCTTAGGGGTCCACCATATTGGTGCTGGACTTAGCATGGCCCTCTCACTTCACCTTGACACTATGACAAGCACTCCAACAGCCTTCTTCCCCCTATTCCCTTCCTATCCAATCCCCCCCCATCCCTCACAGTGGCAGGGATTTCAGGAGTGTGCCCGTACCATACTCAGAAAGGTCCTTAGAGGCAGTCTAGTCCAACTGTACCTAAACAGGTACAACATCCGATCTTTGTTTCAGGGGAGAATTGATGACTCTCTACCATATTGGTATAGACTTGATCTTTAAGCAGTTTTTCCTGAGCTTCACCCTACATCTGTATCTTTGTAACTTGTACCCAGTGTTCTTTCCTGCTTCTATTCCTTGGATCCAAACTGAACAGGTGTAATTCATCTTCCTTCTATGTGACTGTCCCTCATGTACTTTAAGACAGCTATTATGGACTTCTTGAATCTTCTTCAGGCTTAACATCCCCAGTTCTGTCAAGGGATCCTAAGAGTTTCCTGCAAAAGGTAGCTAAAAATGCATTCTTTATAAAATGTTTTGAATATAAAATCTTTTTGAAAGTTCAAAATATTATCATTAGTGTTCTAGTATATTATGTTCTATACCATTATACTAGAATATATTGTGCTATACTATATCATATTCTAAAATAATTATATTATACTATAAAACATACTATTATATCATACTGATTTTTAAAATATTGCTGTTTTTCTTTCTTCTCTTTTTTTGAAATCTGCAGAGAATAAATACCACTTTAGTGAAAGGTAAAGCCTCAACTAATATATATTTCCCCTTTTCATCTTTATGCATTTGCAACTTTTGACTTCAGAACAATAAAATAGATTCCATAAAAGCCACACACACACACACACACACACACACACACACACAAAACAGCCTGGTTATTTTTCAGTCACAGCACTCCATACATATGTGTAAAATAAGTCCAGCTGGCTTTTTATTCTGTGAGCCAGCTGCAAAAGCTAAAGACTCATTGATATTTCTTTAATCTTTTTTAAACTGCATATAAATGCAAAAATCTTTAAATATGGGTCAGTTAACCAAATTAATTGTTTTAACCTAAAAGCAAGAATTCAGTTAGCAGATGTTTGCAAAGTAAGCAGTTTCTATGTAGAATAATCTCCTTCTCCATACCCCATTCCTCTCTTTCCATAGAAATGTAAAATCATGAACTGGGCCTGGCAATAATATTTTAAATTGGTGCATATAATCTGTCTGCAATTTGGGAAGAACAGATAAAGGCATTAGTCTCAGAAAAGAATTGATTCTATGATAATAACATCTAAACAAGATATGTTTATAAGAAATTCTAATGGAAATGGGAGAGTCCTAATGAAATGTATTATAAAGTACAATCTATATAGCTAGAGATGAAGAATCCTATCCTTCATCTACTGTGTTGGGTGTTAAGGAATACACACATGCATATGCCTTTCTCTTGAAATAAATTCACATGTCTCATGGACTTGTGATAATTATTTTTAATTAACATGGGGAAGCTTCATAGGAACATTAGCAATGGAGGAGGATATATAGTGACAGAAGAAAGAAGACAGAATGGCCAGAATCAGATCCAATTGGTTAAAAAAAAAACCCTCTTTAAAAAAGAAAAAGAAAGAAAAAAGCAAAGATGGGGTTAGAAAGATTGTGATTTTTCCTATACACTTATTGTGTGTGAACTGAGCAAGAAATTCTCAATGGAGAAGGACTCCAAAGAGCTTACATTCTGAAGTTCCAAAAATTTATACAGAAAAGGAGACATAGACCTAGACACACACACACACACACACACACACACACACACACACACACACAAAACATTCTCTCTCTGCCTCTCTCTTTCTCTCTCTTCTCCCTGCCCCCCTTTCATTCCATTTCAAAAAGATTTGGAGTCACTGCCAAGCTAGTGGTTTATGGAGCACAAATACATCTACTTCTATAGAGGAGTGTGGTATTTGGGAAGAATTAAACTGAGATGCTGTCTTGACTGGCTTCCTAGAGCATTAGTTTATATTTCAAAAATAAATAAGAAATAAAAAATAACAATTCAGGCACACTTGAACATTTGGTTTAGGAGGCGAAAGCCTAAAAGTTACTGTAAAAAATCTGGGTAGGCACTATGTTCCTAGATTTACTGGGAATCATGTCTCAGCCACATCAATTTTAAGTCAAGATTTACTTACAAAGGTAGGCAAAAGAGTGTAAAATCCAGTCTTTAGCTTCTTTTACCATTTCTAATTTGGCTGTATGTTATGAGAAAGATAACAACTCCAGGCAAAATGTTACATAACTAATAGGGCACTTGAATTCTTTTTTTTTTTTTAATATTGCTTCTAAAATTCAACCAACCTCCAATAAAATCCTACCTGATATTTCATTATCATGTGTTACTTGGTTTTTGTTGCTTTTTAATTTTTTTATATTTTTTGTTTTTTATACTACAATTATTTCTCAAGTATTCCAGGGACCCCTTCTCTCTCTGCCTTCAAAGGCATATGAACCTTAAACTAATTATAGGTCTTTGAAAACCATGGAAACCCACGCTAATAGAAAGAACCTGATTCTAAAGTCAGAGGCTCTTAGTTCAAATCTCCCTTCTGTTACTTTCTTCCTATGTACCCTTGGGTTAAAACAAACAAACAAACAAAAAAAAACTCTTTAATCCTCATTTTTCTCATCAGTAAAAAGGAGGGTTAAACTAAACGACATCTGAGCTTCCTTCCAGCTAGAGATCTATGCCAACTAGAAGGTTCTCTTTCATTCAAATATGGCTCTAGTGAGCAAATCAATGGCTGTCATCTAATTATGATCCTAGCAATGTTCAGGGAGGTGCACCCATCACCCAAAGACTGGTCCCCACGTAAAGAATTTTTGTTTGCAACAACAAATGAAGATCATCTGAGACACAGAACCATAGACCTGAGAAGGAGCAAACCCAAAATCACTGACTATAAAAATGAATTAAAATAGGTGTATTTCTCTCATTTATGATGATAATTAGTTACAGCCTACTCAGATAAGAGAAAATTGGTAAGTAAAGCTCAGCAAGATATACCAAGAACTGAGACTCGGCTCTTAATGTCAATCCTAGTTCTGCCACAGATAGTTACTTTACCAATTACTCAAGTCTCCCTATCTTCAAAATAAGAACAATAAATATATCAATTGGTTTCCTGGAAGGAACAAATGACAAAATGGATTTGCCTCACTTGGAAAATTAAGGAGTCTTCTAAATGTTAAGTAATAAAGCTAAAGACTGGGAAGAGCCAATTCAAGACGTTATAAGAAATAAAACAGATTGCAATACCAACCTATATTTCTCTGAATCATCATGCACTTCTCCCTCGAGGAAAAATGGCTTTTGCTTGAAAAGCTGAACTCAAAGCAGTATTTATTTTTCCCCATGGCAAACAAAGTACAGTTAAATGCCGTTTTGCTGGCTCCGAGGGGCACGATGTTTTCAGCCAGCCAGCCAGGCCTGTCCCCAGAATTCCTGGGGGTGTCCTTGTACACAGTTACCATTCCTTGGGCAAAAGTGCATGGAGGGGGCACAATGACCACATCCACCAAGGACTCGCATGTTAGTTCTGGCAACGTCATCAGCTTGTAGCCAAATCTATGGACCAGGTCAATGGGTCCTATTGAGGTAATGACTGATTCGGTATTATGCAGTTTCAATAACACAGAGGCATAGGCTTGGGAACCAATGGGAGCACAGTCAAACTCTATCCACTGGACTGGAGCAAGGTTAACCCTCTTGCTGATCCTTATTTCCAATGGTTGATCCCTGCTGTCTTTCAGCTCTGAGATACTGTTAGTAAAGGTGACGTCCACTGAAATGTCTGGTCTGTCGGTAGTAAAAGAGCACAGAGGTTGATTTGTAAAAAGTCCCACCTGCAAGACACTCCCTGCCGCTTTTGCCGTCTGATTGAAATCGATGTGGAACACTGGCCACTCCACCTTCAGGAAAGCATGCTTCTCTTGCCAGGGGGCTCTTGTGCTATTGTCCATTTTTGCCGGACTCAGTAAGAACCAGTAGTCACCCGCTTCCCTGAAATAGAAACACTCAAACTCCAAAGTGCCCTTGGACTGGTTGGTCAGGAGGTATTTGGTGGTGATGGTCTGATTTTTGCCGGCCTCCAGCAGAAGGACGGACACATTCCTCATTGCCGTATTATTTCCATCAGAATACTGGAACTCTACATTCACCGAGTTGTTGCTTAAAGCTACGTGACCTGGCTGTCCCAAGAGGAGGTACTCAGCTTCACCAAGGACTGAAAGGAAACAACACAGAAAGCATTTAACAATCCTGATGAATTGTTTGAGGATGTATTCTGATGGAAGTGGATCTCTTCGATAAAGAGAGCTAATTCAGTTTCAATTGATCAAGGATGGACAGAAGCAGCTACACCCAAAGAAAGAACACTGGGAAATGAATATAAACTGCTTGCATTTTTGTTTTTCTTCCCGGGTTGTTTATACCTTCTGAATCCAATTCTCCCTGTGCAACAAGAGAACTGTTTGGTTCTGCACACAAATATTGTATCTAGGATATACTGTAACCTATTCAACATGTAAAGGACTGCTTGCCAACTGGGGGAGGGGGTGGAGGGAGGGAGGGGAAAAATCGGAACAGAAGTGAGTGCAAGGGATAATGTTGTAAAAAAAATTACCCTGGCATGGGTTCTGTCAATAAAAAGTTATCTTAAAAAAAAATTTAAAAAAAACAAACAATCCTGATGAATATTTACAGACACCCGTGCATGGGTGGGAAAGATAAATGCAAGAAAAATGCTCCCAATCATTCTTGACAGCTCTATTGTTTAATGTTGATGATATCGAGAGGTCCTCAATCAACTCAATTCAATTCTACTCTACAAATAACTGGCATCATAGACTAAACAAAGGGTAAATGCACCAGCTTAAACATCAAGATATTCAGCACGGATCGCAGCACTGAGAGCTTAAACACTGTGTAATTGGATCAAAGGCTGGGCTGCGGCCAAATGATCTAGAGCTATTCAAAGATGAGATGGGCTCGCCTGGTTGGGAGTGAGTTACACATCATTAGAAGTCCACAGATTCTTATCTAGGTACAGATTGGGCTGGATGACTTTAGAGGTCACTTCTGAGATTCTGTGATTTAACCATTCTGTGGTTCCCTTCCATCAGTCCTAAAGGGATGAAACTAGTACAAAGCACATTGAGAGTATAGCATGCAATAACCTCCCTTCATATATATATGTATATGTGTGTGTATAATATATATGTATATATATATGTGTGTACTTATATAGAGAGATGTATATGTATGTGTTGTACATACATACAAATACATGTACATATACAAAAATATATGCACATGCACAGGCAAATATGTGCATACATATAGGTACAGACATATAAATACATATATTTATAGGCAAATATATGTGCAGGTACCCACAAATACATGTACATCACAAGTACATACACAAAGCAGGGGAAATAATTCAAAATTTTAGAGGGGAAAATGGCAAAGTTATTTCTAGCACTTATCATATTTGTTGTTGTTCAATTGTTTCAATCATGTCTAACTCTTCAAGACCTTATTTGGGATTTTACTGATAAAGATACTAGAATCATTTGTTACTTCCTTCTACAGCCCATTTTATAGATAAAGCAAATAGAGTTAAGTGTATTGCCCAGCATCACACAGCTAGGAAGTGTTTAAAAACAGATCTGAACTCAGAATGTTGAGTTTTCCTGACTTCAGGTCCATCACTCAATATATTGTGCCGTCTATCTAATTACTTGGGCATAGGATTTTTCTGGTCAATGATTTATGTATAGAAAGGATATTTAAATAATAAAATCATAGGCTTTTGAGTTTTCATGGGATCATAAAGATAATCATTTTACAGATGAGAAAAATAAAGTCCAGTGACATAAACTCAGATCTCTTGTGGTTCAATTTGGTTCCTTTTCTACAGCATGATAAAGAATCAACTGTGTTGCATCTCTGTAAATGAAAAGGAGAAAAACCTAAAATTGATTTGAAATTCATCGTTTCCTGAATAGATAGTTCAAAGTCTTCTGCTATGCTGGGAATTTTTGCCAGCAAAGAAACCAATGTCAGGCTAGCTGGATGTGGTGCTGAATTTTGGATGGCAATATAATGTTGGCGCTTTGTTCTGCCAGGCTAATAAAAGAGACGCTTACAAAATCCAGTAAGGAATGAATAGATGCTGTGATGTTTTTATTTATAAGTTAACTAATCTTCTCTCTGGAGATGTTGATGACTTTATAGTAAATGGCCTTATTATAGAAAGGACAGATGCACAAACACTTAAGGATTAATTATATATATATATAATTTTTAAATCTAACTCAACTTGGAAATAATTAAAGTGAAATATAGAAACAGAACCCATTGCCTACAACACACAAGTATCCTTGTTTCTCTTTTGAAATGTGTCCAAACACATATCACAGGAGACAAAATCTGGCTTTGTCACAATTAACTGTAACCCTGCTGGGATGAGAGTTTGTTCTAGAAATAAGAGCTTTATAACCTCTGAAGAATATCCATTCTACTCTAAAGGGCCCATACATAAGTATGGACTGATTTTTCAAATTATTTGAATTACTAATAAGAAGAAATAGGAAAACAATATGATTTTATCCCTTCAGTTTATTTTCCTTTTCTCATTTTTATGAGAAATCTTTTTTTTTCCTATTTAAAAAGTACTTTAATAAAACTGTTTAGTAGGGTTCTTACTAATTTCTTTCCCAAGTCTTGTTATACTGTCCCTGCAAGATCAGTGATAAAATAGTAAAATGATAAATCAATCAAGTACATCATATCAGTGAGTTGATCAGCTAGTATTTGCTAAATAATGTGCTAAGAACTATTATTTGAGAAGTAAAACAGCCAGATGACAGATGACACAGTGGATAGAATACCAACTGTGGAGTCCAGAAGACTCATTTTTTTTAGTTTAAATTTGGGCTCATATATTTATTAGCTATGTGATCCTGGCAAGTCCTTTATACCTTTGTTTGCCTCAGTTTCCTCACCTATAAAATGAAATGAGAAGGAAATATCAAATCATTCTAGTATTCTTGCCAGGAAAACCCCAAATGGGGTCATGAACGACTGAATAACCAACAATCACAAAGCAGCCATGAAAGAAGAAAGAATTCAGCATCTACTTTCTACTTCAATGTCTTTTATCCCCATGTTTTCTGATTTTGGTCTCAGTTGTCTCCCTAGTTTTTAACCCACAGCAACAGTTATTGGTATTTCACACTTTTCTGTACTCTTAAGGGGACTAATGTCTTCTTCATTGTGACCCTCAAGTGTGGGGGAAAAAAACACACTCCAAAATCAAGTCACTTAACAGCCAGTCAAGAACATCTAACAACATCTCTGCCTGTATCCTCTTGATATATACAATTGGTCTTCCTTAACTAAGTCAGATAACCCTTTAGTCAGGGTTATCTGAAAATTCACTACACAGCACTCTAGACTCTTGGTCACCATTTAATTGAAAATGATGAGAGGATGAAATTGCCTTGTTCCTTTTTTTTTTTTTAAGTTAAGCAACAATGGAGGGAAATCCTCCATTTGATTGATGGCTATAAAAGGCTAAAAAGGATGAGATAGGAGTAGATGGAGTTTAAAATGGGTTTTACAAACCACATACACTCTGTTACAATCTTTCCTTATTGGCAATCTTGGTTTATTTACCAATTTTGAAATAAATTCCTCTTCTACTTTCATGGTATTTTGATATTTACATGGTATTTTGAAATCATCAAAAGAGCACATTAGTTCAATGCAAATTGTGGGTTTTTAAAGCAATTTCCCAAGTTTCAGACAACTATTCTTTTCTATTTTTCTCAAAAGTATCTTATTTATTATTTTATTTTATAAATTAATAATTTGTATTACAATTTTATAAAAATTCTATAAATTATAACCACATACATTTATAAATGAATTATTGTTTTATAAATTATAAATTGTTTTATTTATTATTTATTACTATTTGTCCATAGTATTTTATTTTTCCAATCATGTGTAAAGTCAACATCATTTCTGTAATCTTTTGAGTTTCAAATTTTTTTCCATTCTTCCCAAGACAGCAAGAGATCTCTCATAGGTTCTACATGTATAATCATTTTAAACATATTTCCATATTACTCATGTTGTGAAAGAAAAATCAGAACAAAAGGGAAAACCACAAGAAAGAAAAAACAAACAAAAAAGGTGAAAAAGAGTATGCTACAATCAGTGTTCGGTCTTCATAGTTCACCCTCTGGATGCTAATGGCATTTTCCATCCCAAGTCTATTGGAATTGGTAAACAAGTTTTCTACCAAATAATATAATCTCTTATGCTTCAAAAAGAATTATCAATCAACATCATGAAGCTTGTAAATTTCATATTCTGATTCCCTTTTGTTTTTAGCTTTGTGTGTAGGGTAACGTGCATATTTTACTCACCATAGTCACAGAGCACCACTAATAATAGATTTGAAAAGTCTTTCAACATTTGTTTCATTCTGATCAGCAGCACCCCAAGTCCTTGGACTCCTCATGTCCTTTTTCACAACCAAGTCACGTGTACTTTTCTCAACAACACCTGCAATTACAACTTTAGAAAATAATAGCCTTCATTAGTACAGTTCATAAAATTGAAGTCCCTCCAATAGTCAAAGTCCGTAGGATAGCAAATACATTCATTTTCTCTCAAATAAATGTGACTCCATTTCCTTCTCTTTATCCCATTATAAATAAGTCGCTTAAGAACCGTAGCACAGTGGATCAGGGCTTGAGGTCAGGAAAACTCATCTTCCTGAGTTCCAATCTGCCTTTACACCCTCACTAGCTGTGTGACCATAGGCAGGTCACCTTATCCTGCTTTCCTTAGATTTTCACCTATAATATGAGCTGGAGTAGGAAATGGGAAACCATACCGATATCTTCACCAAGAAAACGCCAAAGTCATGATGAGTTGGACACAACTGAACAACTGAACAAAAACCACTGAAGAACCTGACATAGACTAAGAAGGTATTTCTGAAATTGTTGCTTGTCCTCCATGTTTGAAGAAGACTGAGAATTCATAGATGAATTCAGTTGCACAAAGTCATCAGCCTCATTCTATTTTCCTGAATCATGGAATCAAGTGAGAAGACAACAGTCAAGGGGGCTTGGAATGACCCAGCATGAGGTGAATGATGCGGGCATCTCTGATGTCCCACTAAGCTCTAAGCCCATCACAACACCTGCTTCAGCCACCTTTATGGCCATTGGAATTCATTGCTCTTACCTGCCCACTCCACTGAGGGAGTAGATCCCCCTAATTCAAGAACAGTTACCCCTGGTCCAGTTTAGTGCAAATGCCATAGATGAGATCTGGGTCAATCAAGTAAATACCAACAAGAGATAATCAATTGTGGGAAAGGGTTCAACAGTCCTCCCATCAGAGATGCTAGTTCCCCTGAACACTCCATAGACCCTTATTTCTAAAATATAAAGGTTATGTTCTTAGAGCACAGAGCAGAGGCACAAATTTTACAATTATCTGGCAAATTTGATGAGTATAAATCTCCAATCAAAATAATATGGTCAGTAATAGGCAGATAAGTGGTATAGTGATTACAGTAATGGACTTAGAGTCAGGAAGACCTAAATCTAGCCTCAGACACTCATTAGCTGTGTGAGCCTGGGTAAGACACTTAATGGCTGCCTGCCTCAGTTTCTTTATTTGAAAAATGGGGATAATAACAGCCCACTCTCCTTAAATCATCTTGTGAGAATAGAGTTAAGATTTGTAAAGAGCTTTATAAGTCTGAAAGTGTTATGTGAGTGCTAGTTGTTATTATTATTTTAATGTAATATTCTCTTGTTTGACTGCTTCTTCTTGTTCAGTCCTTCAGTCATGTAGGATTCTTTCTTGTTAAAGATACTGGAACAGTTTGGCATTTCCATCTCCAGTGTGTCCCCACTTTACAGGTAAAGAACTGAGGCAAAGAGGGGTTAAATGACTTTGCCAGGGACACACAGCTAGTAAGTATCTGAAGTAAAATTTGAATTCAGATCTTCTTGACTCTAGACCTGATGCTCTATCCATTGTCCATTGCTCAAATTTCTAGATTTTTGCTAAACTTCCAATTCAATCCAACAACCATTATATTAAGGATCTACTATGCATGCAGCATAGTACAAAGACAAAATAATATCCTTTCCCTCAAGAAGCTTGCATTCTACTAGAAAAATACTACATATAAACAGATAATCATACACATGATCATTTGAGAATAGGGGAGAGAGAATGATCAACTAAAGAGATTAGAAAAAGTTTCATGTAAGAGAAAAAGAGAAAACTTAGAAGGTAAACCTTAAAAGGAGCTAGCGAGGAGGTTGATTGCAATAATTCAAGAAAAAAGTGATAGCTTCTTGAATGCTTGACTTGAATTCTTGTGGTGACTATATGAGTGGAGAGAAAGGAATAGATGCCAGAAATGTGAATACAGAAACAAAAAGACTTTGGTAAAGGATTTCAGACACTTTTAAGGACATCTACTTAGAGATGTTCAAATGACAGGCAATTAATGACATGAAACTGGAGCTCAGGAAAAAGTTTAGAGCTGCATAGATACATGCATACAGACAGATACACACACATATATACATATATAAATATATCCACACATATATGTATACATATGCATGTATATTTTATATTCCTCAGAATTATCTGCACAAAAATGACAATTGAACCATGGCAGCTGATGGTTTGACCAAGAGAAAGTATAAAGAGAGAAAAAGGAGGGTCCAGGACAGAGCTTATGGGACCCTTCATGGTTGGAGAGGAAGGAACACTCAAGACAAGAGAGTATTTAGAAGGAGAGGATGTTTGATGATGGGAGGTCAAGAAGGAAAATCAACTCCACTCTTCATGGGATGTAAAAAGAAAACTCTAGTCTTACTTTTCTAGCCTCAATCATTGGTCCATTGGGGCTGAATCAGTAGTTTATCTGTTCTGCTGCATAAATTTTGCTAATAATTTTAAAAAGCCAGGATTTATAAAGCACTCAAAAGTTTACAAAGCACTTTACATATAATATGTCGTTTAATTTTCACAATAGCCCTGTAAAGTAGTTGCTATTATTAGCCCCATATAACAGAAGAGAAAACTGAGTATGAGGGCAAATGACTTATCCAGACTCACATAGATAGTTAAGTGTCTGAGGCAGGATTCAAATTTGAGTCTGTCACTTCAAGTCTAGTAGTGTATCCATTATACCTCCCATGGTAAAAAGTTGAATCATAGCTGTTGATTTTTTGGATATAGTGACAGTTTTAAAAAATAATTATTAAGCTAGATAGTTTTATTTAGGAGGATTTATATTTCTTTTCTCTTTTTCTTGTCCTTGGAGCTTATCACAGACTAGCAATATGGATTTGGTACAGGAATAAATGACATTTTTGTCCTTCCAAACTAGACTTATTTAAGATGATATCATCTAAAGAAGGACTAAATGAATAACAAATATCTTGTATTCTAAAAATAAAATCCTTTTGCTGGTTTTCTTTTGTCAGTGTTCCAAACGTTGCTCTTGCTGAAGCATATCAGTATAAGGATGATTCATGCACCATTTAAAAAAAAAATTTACTGACCACCTGGGAGAACAGGGAAAATCTGGGCTGCTTGTGGTTCAGAATTATTTAAATGAGAGGCTCTCTCTCTCTCTTTTTCTAGAATCAGGCCAGGCTATTTGACTGTATTGTAAAATCTAAGGTATTTGGGTGCCCATTTCTTCTGGGGGGAAAAAATCTGTTTTTCAGATCTTGTTAATCAGGTATGTTTTTTTTTTTAACATGTGTGTGTATATATTGTTAATTACTCATATATACATATAATACATACATGTATTTATATATATTTGTAAAAAAAGTTATAAATTGTTTTAAAAGTTCTCTGTTGCATCTCTAATGCATTTGACATTTAAAAATATATATTATATATGTTTGAAAAAATTTACAGGTTATCTATCAGATTTCTTACTGTCTTGGGGAGGGAGAAGATAAAAAAGAAAGGGAGAAAAATCTGGAACACCAAGTCTTACAAAAATGAATATTGATGAATGGATGCCCATCAATTGGAGAATGGCTGGATAAATTGTGGTATATGAATGTTATGGAATATTATTATTCTGTAAGAAATGATCAACAGGATGATTTCAGAAAGTCCTGGAGAGACTTACATGAACTGATGCTGAGTGAAATGAGCAGGATCAGGAGATCATTATATACTTCAACAACAATACTATAAGATAATCAATTCTGATGGATGTGGCCATCTCCAGCAATGAGATGAACCAAATCAGTTCCAATAGAGCAGTAATGAATTGAACCAGCTACACCCAGTGAAAGAACTTTGGGAGATGATTATGAACCACTACATAGAATTCCCAATCCCTCTATTTTTGTCCACCTGAATTTTTGATTTCCTTCACAGGCTAATTGTACACTATTTCAAAGTCCAATTCTTTTTGTACAGCAAAATAACTGTTAGGACATGTATACTTATATTGTATTTAATTTATACTTTTACATATTTAACATGTATTGGTCAACCTGCCATCTGGAGGAGGGGGTGGGGGGAAAGAGGGGAAAAATTGGAACAAAAGGTTTTGAAATTATTAATGCTGTAAAATTACCCATGCATATAACTTGTAAATAAAAAGCTTTAATAAAAAAAATGAATGTCGAAAACTATATGTATTTGGAAAAATAAAAAAATACTAAAAAAATTTACAGATTAGTTTTAAAGCCCCCATATTATTAACTTTTGGCATTATATATGCACATATATATGCATACATTTCAAAATTGTCTATTATGTTCCTATAGCCAAAACTTCCATTATTGAAATTAAGAATAAATCTAATTTCTTCAGTAATTACTCAATATTTAGGAAAAAAGATATTTATATCAGAATTTTTCTTTCTCATTCAACAATAATGGGTTGAGAGAAAAACCAGATGTTTTCCAGCACTTGTATGACAAATTAGAGCAAAATAAAAGTTCTCCTAGCCAGAATAATTGAATCCTTCCAGAATTCCTCACCTTCACAACTAAAACAGCAAAATATAGCCAAAGGAACAGACAAAATCATTACAGAAAGCATCATTATGATCATGGGCCAGTATAAGGTTTTATGAATTAAGATGTGTGTCTCATATTCAATAACATGGATTAGGAAAGATTGTCCAGTTTCAAAAAGTTTTGCAGCTTTGCCAAAACTGCATGTTTGATAGTCAGGACCATTTAAAATAAACTCAGTGATTGAATGATGGAGATTGTAATAATAGCAATGATGACTAAAACTCCTCATCTTTAAATGTGATGAAAGTCTTTCTGAGATTTGTATTCTATGGCTATCACGGAGGAATTCTAGGCAGACTCCTCTGAATTATATTCAAAAAAGAAGAAATATACTCAGGCTTTCAGAAGTAAATGAGGAAATTCTGCTAACTAGACCACTAACCAAAAAGTAACAGGACACCCAGAAAAAGAAAGAACTTTTAAGAGTAAGAAACAAACTTTGCTGAGTGCTATTTCTCATTCATTTTTGTTCTAGCTGGTTCTTATTGTACTTCTTCTAACTTACTGTGCATACCCACCACTGAGTCATTTAGGAATATTTAGCTTTAAAAAATTTTTAAGGAAAAGAGAATGTTGATATGTATACTATGTATATAAATATAAGCTCATATTTAAAGAAAAAGCAATTCCAAATGTATATGCTGGGAATGGGGAAAGGAGCTGTTTGTAAATACTCTCACTGGCCAAAGTATCAAGCCAAAAAGAAAAAAAAAGCCCAGCAAGAAAAATATCTGTCTGGACTAAAAGTAATAGCTTGGGGTCCCCACAGACTGCTTTCATAACTGGGGGAAACCCCTGAGTATTTTCCGCAATATAGATATCTGATATCATCTTTTCAGTGACATCCTCAACTGAGAGAAAAGTATATAAATTGGTAGAATTGAAGAAAATTTTTAATTCCAGAATCTTACTTAAAAGAGATCTTATTTCATGCTATATGTGTTCAAATTTGGTTTGTTTTCCTTGTGCTTCATTTAAGAATATACCTAGTAGAGAAGTTCCTATATCTAGTCTGTGTTACAAAGTTATACGCTTTTACTCTGTGTTCTAAAAGTTAAGTTGTGTCCAACTCTTTATGACTCTGTGAACTGTAGCACAACATTATTGTCCATGGGGTTTTCTTGGCAAAGATACTGGAGGGGTTGAGCATTTTCTTTTTCCACAGGATTAAGACAGACCCGTTAAGTGTCACATAGGTAAGATCTTAGGCTGGATTTGAACTCATATCTTCTTAATTCTAGCCCCAGTACTCTATTCAGCAAATCATCCAACTCCCTCATTCTAAAGGTACACCACGAATCCCTATTTTAGCGGTGATTCTTTGTTTCCAAAATATCTATATCATAATCCCAAGGTCTTCTTAAAATCACTTTCATAGAGTAGGTGCTTAATAAAATTGGCTGAAGTTCTCATAGAGCCATTCAATGCTTGATGTCCCAAAGACAAAGATGGGAAACTTTCCGTCAGTTCCTTAGACTTCCGTACTGCAGAGCTTTATGATTCCATCTGTTTGGGGATTCCCTGGGCTGGTTGATGCAGCACCACTTTAATGAGCTGTGACCAAATAAAGTCATCACCTGGTGATGAGCTACTCCAAATGGAGCAAAGGTGGTCCTCGGGCCCAACTAGTAGTCTGTCTATATTTTGAGAAAAGCTTCACAAAGCCTACACCTTTCTGGCCCACCTTAGGAGAATCCAAGGTTACCTGCCCAATATAAGCAACACCACACGTGGGGAGGTCTCTTAGTACTAAATGTCCTCAATATTTCCACAGGATTATTATTATTATCACTATCAGCATTACCACTAACCTCATCATTATTATTAACCACACTGGTGATTTCATCAAGGTAGGGAACTCCCTGTTGGGCACTGCCTCTACCCTTACAGATTAGCACTCAGTAATTTATAATTTTTGAGCTGGAGGTGGGTTTGAAGAAGATGACTTGCTAGTGTTCAGAAATCTAGTTATGTGTCAGAACAGAACTTGAATGGAAGTAATCCGACTCCTCGACCCTAAATTGCCTCTACATGAGACAATTTAAAAATCCTGCTACATAAGTTGAATGACTGCATACTTTGGGTATTTCTGATTTCAGCCAAACTCTAGTGTCCGTACCACATGGCAAAGCAAATGTGAAGGTAAAATCTCAGCCACTCGTGTGTGTGTATAATGTGTCCTCGTCCGGAAAAAAGCAAATGGGAAAGTAAAGGGAATAGAAAGGGGGCAATCGGAAAAGTAAAGGGAAAAAAGGGGGAGGGAGGGATTTCACTTGAGGTTTTTGATGTGCAACTCGTCTCTTGACCGAGAAGGCAGCTTTGAGTCAGATAAAAATTCTGAACACAACAAGAGAGGAAGTGCCAGTAAATCCACGCGCAACCAGGTGGGCACCACGCATCCCAGCGCAAAAGCGCACAACTCCCCAAGTGCCAGGAGGCTGAGAACAACTCCTGAACTGGATTACTTCAAGAAAAAAGAGCCAGCCAGCCAGGTCTCTTACCTCCGCAATCTGCAATCTTTCAGTACTCTGCTGGGATGTTTGGGCTCTTCTCCTGGGCTAAAGAGCTCGGTGTTCTTAATCAGGGCGACCTAAGAGCAGAGACGCAGAAGCCAGCCCCGCTTGCTCCGCCCGGAGGGACGTGTTGGCCCTGCGGCTGCCCCGGAGCATCTGGGAGTCGGTCCTTCCTCCCACCGCACCTTCCCGGCTCAAGTTAGCTGGGCAGCCAGCAAACAGGAAAGGGGAGGGCGAGGAACGCCCTGCCCTGCTCAGCCCTAGCCCGGCCCGGCCTGCACGCCCCGCCCGCGGACAGCCCTCGGCAGCTGGTTGCACTGGATAGGAGGGAGGGAAAGAGCGAGAGGGCGAACGCGCAACCTAGGCAAGTTTCGTGTGCGTGTGTGTGTGTGTGTGTGTGTGTGTGTGTTTCTTTTTCTCTGATGTGCAATGCATCCTTTCCTCCTCCCACCCCTTGCCCTGCAGGAAACTGGACAGGAAATATGCAGGACCGTAGAGAATTCTGCCTCCAGTCTCCCCAGCTCCTAGCGCAGCCACCAGAAGCCCAGTCAGCGCTTCAGCCCTTCTTCAACCAAGGGTATTCCCTCAGTCGGACGCAGACTACTTAGTCTATCCCCAATTCTCCAACTTCAGGAGTTTCATGGGAAGTCAACGGTGGTCTATCAAGACCTTCGGAAATTCTAACAATTACCTCTCTGCCAAAGACTTTTTCTTACTTTCTAAGAAGGAAAAATAAATCTAGCGGAAGTGTGGAACGCCCGCTTCTCTTGTTGAGTGGCAAATGCCATTAACTTGAATGCCATTTTCTGGGCACTCTCTGATCCGATCCGGGAACTCTGATATCCTGTGCTTTTAAGGGTTTCCCGATGAACCAGAAGAAATGGAATTTCCCACTAGGAAAATTAGGGACGTGGTCCTAAATTGAAAAGAGGATTCGCGGGTGTAGTTTGAGAACTAGGGAAGCATCAATCATTTTCGACTTCGATATCTTTTTTAAAAAAAACTCAGAAATGACTCCTAAAGATTATCTACATGCCCCTAAAGCAACATATTATAGTTATTTGCTCAAAAGTACAAGGCAACAAAACAGAAAATTCTCTTATAAATCCAGTCACTTGTGCGTTGGGCAGTTTGGGTTTTGCCTTTTTATCACCAGCACCGAGCAGAGCCTAACACTAACAGGTGCTTAATAAATGTTAAATTGAATCGAATTATATTACACTTTAGTGTTACATAGACTGCTGACAATTTATTTGCTTTTATATGAAGTATAACATTTTTAACTTAAGTAAAACCTTCTAGCTTTGGTTCCTTGAAATTTTCAATGGACTTTTAAAGACCATTACAACCACTTACATCATCTTTAATCAAGAGTTTCAAAACATTTTTACATTAAGAGTCAAGAGAGTTTAAAAACACTTATCTTTTAAATTAATTTAGCCAATAGCACTAATGAAATTTTTCAACTGCAAAAAAGAAAAAAAATGACATCACTATCCCCTTTAACTCCTGGAAGGGAATTAGTTTTTGGTTAATCCCAGTTAATTCTGTAATCAAGTGTTCCTTGTATAGCATTTTTAGTTCAGCCTGTTTTCTGGAATATTAAAATGCAAAAGAAACATCCTCCTTTCTGTAGGAAGAATCAGGTATATTTATGCAATGTTATAGGTTAAGGTAAATTCTTTCTAAATAGGCTTTTTGAACAAACCATACTTAGGTTTAGTAATCTTTTAAAAGTAATAAATAAAATTATTAAAATGTATTAAAGGATTAAAGTGAAGAACAGCATTAGTCTTGTCGACAATGGACTATCAGGATATTTAAATACCTAGTTCAATGTTCCTAGTGCAATGGGATATTTAGCAAAGCTTTGTAGGATTAGTGATCATGCTGCTCTCCTTATCCTCAAAGAATTGTTCTGAGGTCTATGTTCTTCCTCTCTTTCTCCCAGTGATCTTTTGTGAACCCTATAGGTTCATTTTTCTACTCTCTCCATTTCTCTCCTGAGTTTCACTCCCCTATCAACTGTCTTGATTGCCAGACATCTTCACTCAGACATTTCCAAATTCATGTACAAAATATAAGTCATTATCTCCTTTCCCCTTTCATCCAACTCTTTTACTAATTTCCCTATTTCTGATGAGGGCACACCCTCTTTTTTGTTAAAACGCAAAAGAAACCCTAGTCTTATTGGAAGCTACTCCCCTCTCCCCAAACTCTTTTTTTAGTATGGGTTACATTTATAGATCATAACATTTTATGCTAATATTGATTACTCATTTTCATTTTCATTTACTATAGTGATTCAATAAGCACTTATTAAACATCTTCTATTTGGGAGATCCTATACTAGGCAGTGAGGAAGATGTAAAAATAAGCATGATAATAACCAGATTTACTTCAACATCATCTTTCTCCCTCACTCCTCTCTCTCTCCATATACACTGAATTACAATATTATGAATCTATTCATATGTGCCCCTTTTTTCATTTACATAGCCAACACCCAGTTGGTCCTTCATCATATTTTGGCTGAATTATTGCAATAAGCAAAACCTTTACACAATTGCTAAATTGATATTCTTAATGTACATCTGACCATACTTTTCTCCTCAAAAAACCTATTGCTTCCAAGATAAAATGCAAAACTCCTATTAGATTTTTAAAGTCCTGAAGTCTTGTTCGATTCTCCTTTTCCAGGCATTATTAATCCCTCTCATGCAGTACTGGCTGGAATTTCTTGGTACCCATAAAAACATTCCATCTCTTACTTATATACATTTTGCAAAGGCTTTTCCCCATCACATCTAAACTATTACCACTAAAACAGCCAGATATTTTTCAGATAATGCTGTTTCACTATTCCTCTAGACCCAATATATATGAAGGTAATTTTTTTGAATCCAAATTTAAGACCTGACTAAATTTCATTTCATAGGATCCAATTCTCTACTCTTTTTTCTGGATTGTCCAGTATTAGTAACTCCTCTTAGTATTTCTACAAAGATCTTTATCCCAGGCAATAGGCGATGAGTTATCAACGAGTATGGTTCAGCAATAGAGAAATGGCTAAGGAATGATGAGAGAGGTTGGACAGAGACAAATTATAGAAAGGCCTTGAATATAAAATATGAACTTGAATATAAAACCTTTATAGCCTTATGCAAGGAAGTGATGTAATGAAAATCATGTCTTGGAAAGACTGTTAAAAGGGTACAGGGTGGATTAGGGTCATTTTAATATATGCTCAGTCATTTATACAGTCATAGCAAAACTATTTTAATAACAGTTCATTATAAGAACTCTGTTAAAATAATTAAAACAAAGGGTTTGATAATATTTTTCACATTTGTATTAGGCATCTAATTATCTAGAAGGAAAATGGTGATCATATTTTAGATTACTATCTTTTTTTTTTCCACGCTTAAAAAAAGGAGAAGAGAATGCCAACTTAGGAAAAAAAAATCTCTTTATTGTGATGATTTATTAATATATATTATATATCAATCATTTAATTTAACCTTGAAAAGATCTTTACATACACAAAGTATAAAGTTTTGTTTTGACAATAAATGGCTCAAGAAGTGCCATTACAATAAAGCTAAGGATACAGGTCTGTGTCTTAATGCTCCTAAGAGGTAAGTCATGAAAGCACTAAATAATAAATATATCAAATAAGAAAAGCACCGAGACAGCATTTTGGATGGGAGTCAGAGTTCAATAGTTCTTATTTCAATATAAGCCTACTAAGAACAAGACCTGAATGATGCCCCCATAAGACAGTCCAAAGTCATAAAAAATAAGGGTTGGGACAAGAAATAGTGGGAAAATGTCCATTTAAAAATAATGCAAAATAAATTCTTAACATATCTAAACATTGATTTTTAGAAGATAATAATGCCTCCAGAATAGTGTCTATATGTGATTTCCCTCTTTTTTCTTGTTTCCTTCACTTTATAATTAGTTATTGGCATCTCATTCATGTTTTGCCGCTGTCTCATGAGGGTAAACATAATAGTTGAATTGCATTAATTTGATGTGACTGACCTAAACCCTTAAAGCTCGAACCACTGGCTTAGTATAGCTAATAATTCATCAGTAAGAGAGAAGAAAGTTGACACATCAGTAATTAAAAAAAAAAAAAAACTTGATAAATGAGATTTTCTGAGTGTCATGTATAAAAGCATGCTTCACATCTTTGGAGATCCAAAAATCACAGGGAGCAAACCTAAAGTATAAACTTAAGGGTTTTAATAATGGAGGCAGAACAGAGAATTTACCCATTAGTAAACTGACACAAATAGGTGAGGCAAAACAAAGCCTAAAACAAGGTTCTCTAGAGGCAGCACTTCTGTTGATACTCTACCAATATTAAATAACTAAAGCTGATATCCAGGAACTGACAATTATGTATAGAGAATGGCTAGCTGGCCTAGTAGGAGGTATTTTCTGAGTGTGAGGTTGGAAATTCCTTGAGATCTCCACACAAAGGTCCTGGAATGGCTACTAGCAGTGATACACAAAGGGACCCCATATATCTCATAAGTTCCTTTGAGAGACTCAAGTATAAACTTGAGTTGGCTAAATACAGTCACTGAAGGTTGGTTCTTTTATAGGTACTAATCATCCTGTAAAATGGTGTACACATACGATGAAAAAGTCTCTTAATCTATCTTGTTGGCTAAGCATTGCAGGGGGCTCTATTCTGACCTTAGGCATACGTCCTGAATTTTAAGTTATATATTGTTATATGATACACTGTACAATTGTAAAACTGGAATCTTAACTATTATCATTAGTGGCGATGCGTTTTTGGTCTTAAAATAATGCACAATGTATTTCTCTCAGTAATATTTTTCCTTACAAAGCAATAATACAACGGAGCAGGCTTTTTTGCATATTAAGTAAATGAGGGCAAACAGAAATAAAAAATATTGCTGGAATATGGTAGAATGACTTGCTAGTGGTGCACCAGAATTGTTCATTGCTGAAATCTTTTAAAAGGAGGAAAACATGGAGATGTGTGTGTGTGTGTCTATCTCTGTATTCTGACTTTTTTCTTTTTCCATTTCAAAGAAAAAAAGTCATCAAGTTTCCAGGTTCTTGATAACTGTTTCAAGATTTTCTACAGCAGACTAAAAAATCCCTAGGGCGGCTAACTTCCAAATTTGGAATCATCTCTCTAAACATGTCTAAACAACTTCTAATTCAATTTCAAAATCCAATGCATTTTAGAAATAAAATGACATAGGTGCATTCTTTAAATGCCAGTCATGAATTTACCACTTAGTTAAAAATAAAGAAATTACTGTATCAAGTCTCTATATAAGTAAGCCAAATAAAATACTAAAAAGGATATTCGATCTGGCCTCTGGAAGAGACACAGCCTATGACTGCTTCTAAAATCTCCTCAAAGGAGGTGTGTGTAATACAGCATTATCCAGTATCACATTGTTTCCTTAGTGTCACAGCACTCTCACTACAGATATGGCATATTTCAAATATCTCCAAAGGGTAAACATTTGACATGAACATGAATCCTATTGTGATTCAATCCATTTCAGTCATATTATCAATATAACTATTACCTGGGCTAACCCAGATTTACTCTCATGAACTAAACTCCTTTCTTTCAAAGTAGTTGAACTGAAGAATTCAGTTATAAACTCTTATTTCACACTGACCTAAGCAAGGTCAACATAAACATAACATGATTTAGTTTTCATGACAGCTTTGACTTTTTTCTTTAGTACATTTCCATATTAATCCTAAGTGAGCTTTCCTAGAACATACTATGTAGGGAAAAACATTAGAAACGCTGTCCTGTACTGCAGTGTTCTACCAAAATTCCTAATTGAATAAAGGTTTATCTCATAGTTGTCTGTCATTCAGCCAATGCATGATGAAAGGGTATGGGTAAAGAATATTACAATTACAAAATATTTAACTCTGGGTCATGAACAAATTTGGATAAAACCTCAAGCCTTCCACTGAATCATCTCTGCAAAGATGGCCCATCTTTTCAGCAAGAAGCAACCTAAAAGACAAAGATAAAAAGAAAATGAAATCATTTGTAATACTCAATTAATCAATCCACGAGGATTTATTAAATGCAAATCATGTTACCCACTAGAGACATAAAGAGGAAAAGGGAACAGTCCCCTCCTTCAAGGAGCTTAAATTCCACATGGAGGAATGGTGTATATCTACAGGAATATATGAGAAAGAAGAAGGGAGGGGCACTAGCACCTGGGGAAATCAGGAAAGGCAATACATAAAAGGGAGGATTATTTAGGATGTAAAGTAGGAAGTCTAAAGGCAGGGGAAAGAAGAAATGCATTCCTTTTAGTCAGAAGACCCAGCTCAAAGGCACAGAGATGGAAATGGAATAATAAAAAGATTCGTTTTAGATGACTAACAGAATATGCAAAGGGGAATGATAGGAAGATTCAACAGTTAGGCTGGAGGGAGATTTCAAAGATTTTAAATGCCACATTGAGCACCTTATATTTGTCCAGGTAGGTAGCTCAGTGGACAGAGCACTGAGCCTGGAGTCAGGAAGAATAGAGTTCAAATTTGGCCTCACACATTAACTGTGTGACCCTAAGCAAATCCCGTATCTGGAGAAGGAACTCAAGAATCTTTGCCAAAAAGAATCCCAGAGAGTACTAGCATGCTATGGTCCATGGAAGAGTTGGACACAACTAAATGACTGAATAACATGTAAAGATGTAAAGTAAGAAATGTAAGTGACTAGAGGTTGCCAGATCTGGCAATCAAATGGTTATCTGTGGTGAGAATTAGTTGAAGAGACCCTAAAATTGTGAGCCAGGGTGATCAGAAGAATCTAGCTGTCCCTGGCAGTGATAGATAAGTTTGGAAGAGAAGTGGGTTTGGAAAGAGAAGTATGAGTTATTTTGGATAATTTGAGTTTGATGTGTTTATAGGGCATGCACTTCAACATATTCAATAGTCAGTGATGTATGAACCAGAGTTTGAGAGAGACTAGAGCTGCAAGCATACACATACACATGCGCGCGCGCGCACACACACACACACACACACACACACACACGGTTTTATGTGTATATCTGGGAGTCACATGCAAAGCTTCCATAATTAAGTATATGAGAGTTAATAAAGTCACCAAGTAAGAGAGTATAGAACAGAGCTTCAGCGTACACCCGCACAGACAGAGTATGATATGGATGATGATCCAACAAATGAAATTAAGGAGGAGCACTCAATTTGGCAAGATAAAAACTGAGAACAATTCATGGCAACCCAGAGTAAAAAAAAGTATTCAGGGGAAGAGGATGGTCAGCAATGTCAAAATGGATAGGGATTAAGTAAAAGCCTTCAGATTTGGCATTAAGAGAACACAATGATAAATAGTAACAAAAATGGGCACTACACCCAACATAATTTACCTTTCTTTGGCTAAAAGAACAGACATTCCTACAAGTTTGGCAAATTCTTCCGATGTGAGAGATCCCTTTTCCGATACCTATCACAAAGAATATCAAAATAAAATGTGTTATGAATTTAATTGGCAAGACACAACACTTAGTCCCACGAATCTGATCAAATGGGACATTTTAAGACACTGAATGTATTACACATATTCAAATAGTATTAACAATTAACTTAAATTTTCTTTACTGTTGTTTTGACTCTATCTACCTCACAGTGTTATGCGGAAAGCATTATGTAAACCTTAAAGAGCTATAAACATGAGATAATACTATTACTAAAATGAGGACTCAAAAGAAAATGTTTCAAAACCTAATAATCTAAATTGTAATATATCCATAATAGCATAAAATACATCTATAATACATATGGCAGAAGATCTATGTGGTATCACATAGCTGCTGCATAGTTCAACTAACCATGGAAGAGGATAAATTTAAGAACTTCATGAACTGAAACATTTGAAATTCAGAGATCAGAAGTGAAAAGGGACCTTAGTGAACCATTTTGTGAAACTTTTCCTTTTCACAATGAGGCTACTGAAACAAAAAGGAATTCAGTGACTCAAGATCACCACAGTTGTTAAAATTATGCAAGTTCATTGAAGACAAAAACATTTCAAGAGTCTTACATAAGTAACATCAACAGAGAAAGGAGCTTGATTACTCTCCTCTAAGCTTAAGGAGTCCTTTGCACACAGTAAGCACCTAGTCTTGCTGCTGAAATGAACTGAAGCAAACCTTCTGACACAGTTGCCTGAGTCAGTAGTGATTCCTGTACTCACTACTGTCAAAGCTCAACCACATAATGCTTTAATTCAAAACCAAAAACAAAACAGCTAAAGCTAAGCATATTTAACATTAACCTACTTTTTTACTTATTTCCAAGAAAAAAGGGATCAGTAAACTGATGTTCCAGAGAAGTATTTAATTATAGGTTTGTTCCACACTGCCTCCTTAATATGCCAAGGTGCAAAAGATCTGTGATTTTGTGTGTCTGGTAAACTCCCAGACTGGGACTATCCTATCCCAGAATGAAACCCATCAGTGACATGCAGTGACTTAGCAATAAGCAATCATTTCTCAAAAAGCTTTTATTAAATGCCTAAGATGTTCTAAGTATCAGGGAGTGGATACAAATAGGCAACAAATAGGCCTCTGTCCCTCTTGTGTTAGTGAGTAAATAAGAACACAGAATGGATACTCCAATATATACACTGACACTTATGGGAGTGGTGGAAGAGGCACCCACTGGGGGAATTAAGAAAGACTTCAAGAAGCAGATGGTACCTGAGCTGACAAGGAGGCTTGAGGGCAGGGAGGCTAGGTAGAGCTCCTGGCAGTACAAAAGCCAGTAAGTTGCCCAGGATTGCACAGCTACAAGAGTCAGAGGTGAGATTGAAACACAGGCCCACAGGATTTCATATCAAGGGGTATTATCTACCATACCACAATGCCTCACTCCTTAAGAACAATTTAAAACATTAGAAATTACATATCTGAAAACAGCTTTTTTAATATGGTAAACTTCAAAAGGAATTTATATTCTTCAAGTTTGATACCTAACAAGCTTAAATCATCTTTGCAGACTGTGAAAGGACATCCAGGTTACATACCGTCTCTAATGCTGAAGCAAGCATTTCCTCCTCATTGTGGGACTGAAGCTCAATGACCATGACACCACTGTCAAAAATTCGGAGTCTGAAAACAAAAGATGAGAATAAGAATAAATCATTAGGACTCTTCAGCAGCTAAGTAATCTCAGCAGTTGAAAACTTGTGGAGGGTTTTTATATCCATATGTAGGAATGATGTCACAGCAGAAATTACATTTAAAACATAATAGCCCAAGAAACTGTGAACAAATATTTGATCAGTGAAGTACAGATTATTTCATGACTTCCTCTCATAATATATTCTTAGTGGAAAAAAGGGGATAACCTGAAACCTGACTTTCTTACTTGTAGATTATACAGATCAACCCTATGTGAGAAGAGCTAATCATTTTGCCTTTATTTCTTATTTCAATGCCAAATTCTTCTAGCCAAAGAATCTGTTCATCTGTCCAATCCCTACCCCCACTAATTACATTATTTGTATGTCTATTTCTGCCATCCTCCACTAAAATCCATTACTATCATGTCTAATGTGGATATGATTCTTAATTATTAAAGGTTATGCCAGAGGACTGAAAGCTCTGGTTGAGTTTAACTACCATAGCAAGAAAAGCTTCAGCCATGAACCTTGCCACAAATCGTACCGTATACATGCTGTCCAAGGATCAACTTTACTAAGAGACATTCATCACGGAGAGTTAACTATCCAAAAACCTCAAGTAAGGCTTCAAAAGATTACAATTTGAGCTAGTGGAAAGAATATGCCAAAAAAATCAAGAGATTCCTTGTATTCCTGCCACATACAATCTCAATGGAAACTCAGGAGACAGAGGAAAAGTATCCATTTAGGGGAAGCATTTGGTTTTCCCTACTGGCTCCTGTCCAGCTATTAAAGCTGGCAAAGCAACCGAATGAGGCCCAAATGTCCCTACTCAGTCCATCCTCCATTCAGCTGCCAAAATGATCTTTCTAAAGAGCAGGCCTGACCATACTTCCTTTCTACTCAATAAACTCCAGTGATTTCTTATTTAAATATTTGGCTTCTCTCTACACCTTCCAGGATCCAGGAACACTAGCCTTTGTGCTATTGTCACCCAAAGCTGTTGCTTTGGGCCTTTGTGCTGTTGCTCATATTTAATATTCAACATCACATGCAGGCCAGTTTCACTGGTCCCTCCTTTCTCATCTCTGTCTTCTCATTTGCCTAATTTCCTACAATATTCAGTTTAAATTCCAGTTTCTTCAAAAGATCTTTCCTGGTTAAACCCCACCCCTGATTTCTATCCTCTAGTGCCTTCTCTCAGAGGGCAGGGGCATGGATCTTTTTTTCCCCTTTTCTTCGAATACCCAGCACTAGTATATAATAAGTGTTTAATAAATATTCATTGACACAAAGAAAAATCAAAGAATTAGTCAATTTATTCAAGTTCCTGCAAAAAATCAATAATAGGCTTTTAATTTCTTTTTTGGTTTTAAGATCACAACCTTTAAAATATAGCTATAAAAAGTTTAGCCAAAGACTCCCTGAATCACTGACAGAATATAACAGAAAGAATCTGGGAATGCAGAAATAGCCCTTGAAGGTTAGACAGGCTACTGAAACATTCAGTCAACAAGCATTTTCCAAGTATCTTTAGTATGGCAAGCATGATTTGGGGTCTTTGCTGTGCACTAGTATAAAGATCACATCAGTAAAATAAGCCTAGCAAGCACTATCAGAGTTCAAGTTGCAAAGATTTATTGTCCATCTTAAGACTTTCCCTTACCTGAGAGGTAATTTCAGTGCTTCCAACATCTTACAAGCATTTACTAAGTCCTCTGGCGAGAGTAGCTAGTAAAAAGAAATGAGCTTGTTGATATTATAAACAGACATATAATGTTATTTAAAAGATACATGAACTACAAGAGAGAAGCTTGTAACCCAAAGGCATATTTATCAAAGATTTTAGGTGATAAGACCTAACCACCTAAAGCGCAATGTGAGCCTAAGTGGAAATTAATCAATTCCCAAGGAGGCGATACCTAGATATTCACCACTAGCTTCTCTCTTCCATGATCAAGTCCTATGCCACAAAGTAAGGATGCAGCTCCCAGTAAACTAAGCCCACCCTTGTTCTCTCTGGCAAAGGAGGGAACTGAGGAGTGTTCCTGGATGGGCCTCCATGCAGTTTCCACTGTGTCAAATTCCAGGAAGTAACTCCTTTAAGATGCAGCTCAAGTACAACCTTCTATGGAATGCCTTTGACCATCCCAATAGCTGTCAGCTCTCTCCCTTCCAAACTACCTTGTACTTAACCACTTCATATTTATTTTCTTTATATTTATTCCACAAGGATTATTTAATTTGTACTTGTTTCCTCTGCTTTACATATAGTAGGTATTAATAAATGCTTTACTGACTTACTCAAGTAAATTGTGTGATGATGAAACTTCAACTTTCCTATTATATGTTAGATGGGATTAAAAAAAAGTAGTAAAGACATTTACAAGGTGCCCAATAATAGTTGGCTTAAACATTAAAAAAAAAAAAAAAAAAAAAAACAAACACATCAAGCTTATAGAAACAAAATCCCTTCATAGCAAACGCTGTAAGATAACCAAACTGCTTTATTTTTAATGGAATTCTGTTAAAGGGTTACAATGCCAGACCATAAGATTCAGAACTGGAAGAATCACTAAAGAGCATCTAAATCAAACCCTTCTGACATAAAAAAATACACAGAGAAATCACATTCCTAGATTGCAAGAACTAGAGAAGAAATGAAACTGATGTCCATCAGAAGTACATTGAACCAGGAGAGGCAATATAATAATAGTAACATAAAACATATATTAAATGCCTATTATAAGTCAGGCACTGACTAGGTAATAGGGATACATATACCAAGAATAAAACAATTCCTAGTCACAAGAAGTACATGTTCTAAGGGATGAGACACATTACATATAAAGATATATGTAACTTAAATATAAGGTGAATAAATATAAACAATAAATACAGTAGTTAAATTTAAGATAGGAAGAAAAACACTAGTAGCTAATAAGATAAGGAAAGGCTTTATGGAGAAGATAGTACTTGGGCTGGGACTTTTTGAAGGAGGTAAAAAGGAAGTATTTCAGGCAACCAGCAGAGCATAGAACAAAGGCACAGAGATGGCAGATGGAGTATTGTTGCTGGTGGGTTTTTTTTTAATCATTTAATTATTATGTTTAGAACACAATATATTTATATAGAACACAATAATTTAAAATAGAATCACTCTGGATTTTACATGTTCTAGTAATTTTCTAATTTTCTTTTTTTTTCCTCAATAGCATTTTATTGAAAATATATAATTTTCAATGTCCATTTTTTGTAGGATTTTGAGTTCCAAATTTTTTCTTCCTCCTTCTTTTTTGCTCCCTCTCCAAGAAAGCAAGTAATCTGATAAAGATTATATATATACAATCATTTTAAACATATTTCCACATTTGTCAGGTTGTGAAAAAAACAGATCAAAAGGGAAAAATCATGAGAAATAAAAAGCAAACAACAAAAAAAGTGAAAATAGTATGTTTCAAATTCAGTCTCCATCATTCTCTCTCTGGATACAGCTAGCATTTTCCAAGAGATATAGCACTGTGTGTATAGACCAGCTAGAAGAACACTCTGGCTGCATTAGAGAGGTACAGGAGGATAATATTGTCCAGTGAGGCAGAAAGGTGGGGTGGGTCAAGGTTGCAAAGGCTAAACAGAGAAATTTATATTTTATCCTTATATTTATATTTTAGGCAGGATGAAGTTGGGGAGTTGAATGAGTAGGGGAGTCAGGTAGTCAGATTTATGCTCAAGGAAAATTACTTGGAACATGGAAGATTGATTAAAGAAATGAGAGACTTTAAGGCAAGGAATTCATTTAAGGGGCTGTAGTCAAAAGGTGTTAAGAGCCTAAACTAAAGTAGTAATTTTGTGAGCAGAGAAAGAAGGGTGAGATGTGAGGGACACTGTGAAGGCAGAAGGTAGAAGGCCAGATTTGGTAACTGAGTGAATAACAGGGTGGGGGAACACTGAGGAGTTGAGGATAATGCCAAAGTCATACAGCGGGAAGACTAAAAGACTTCAAGAGAAAGAGGGAAGTTTGGAAGAGGGAAGGGTTTAGGAGAAAATAGGAAGAGTTCAGTTTTTACATGACTTGGGCTTGAGATTTGTCTAGAACATCCAATCATACTTATACCATTTCAACCCTTTCCTCATCCTAGATCTATATGGCACCTTTGTTTAGGTGATTGAATTTTTGGACATGGAAAAGGATGGGAAATATGGGAAGTCAAAAAGAATAGAAAGCTTTTAAGTATAATTGCTACTTTGATGAGAGGTCAAAATAAGTTCTTCTCTTTTCATTACTACCTACTATTACTACATATTCAAGATCTTTGGTACAGTAAGGAACCAGACCAGGGGCTTTTTATACAGCATTATCCAATGCATTGAATTTGATATAACTAAATTAACAAAATACTGTTCCTATAGGCAATTCTTCATGAACATATTTAACATTAAAATGAAAAAAAAAACATTAAAATCTTTTAAAGTATTTTAATCTTATTAATAATAAAAATTAATATAATTTTTAAATAAATAGAATTATCTTTGAGATAGATTCATTAAAATAGGATTTTCCCTAGATTACATCAATGTCTAGATTCAGAAGGAGAATGTCAGAAATGATTCCTTACTTCCATTCCTCGAGCTCGGTTCACTAAACAGTACACCTCTGTGAGCGACATTATTCCCCCTCGTTCCTGTTTAAATATGAAATAAATAAATTTAATATAAAATATTGTGGCAAAGGTTCCTGAAATTCACATAACAATATTAAATCAAAGTACACCAGAAAATAAATATAAATAAAAAAATACTGAGATAAATTCCGTATTCAATTTTCAAAAATTCCTTTTCAAGTTTGAAAATAGGGTTACAATTAATGTTTAATATTTACTAATTGTTCTATAATTCATAGTTCTATAATCATAAGGTACAATGGGCATTAGAGATCATTCAAGAAAATATTCCTATTAGAAACAAAAATATATTCTACAACAACCCTGACGAGTGGTCGTCCAGATTTTTTTCAACACCTTTCCAGACAGTCCTTTGCTTTATTATATTAAGACATTTCTACTTATAAGGAAATCTTCTTTGCAACTTCCACCCTCTGTTAATAGTTCCACTCCCTTGAATCACAAAGGATAAATCTAATCTTTCTTTCCATATGGCAGCCACCCTTTAGGCACATGAAAAATGCTATCACCTCCACCTTCTTCCTAAAACTCCTTTCTTCAAGATTAGGTGCAATGTAAAGCCCTTTTAGAGAATATATATGGGGAAAAAATGTACATTTGTCCCTGTATGTAAAATTAGAATATTTACAACTATCATATAAAATAGCCTACTAATCTGTCTTAAAGACTATTTTGTTTTAGGTATTTGGAGATGACATGAGTTAGAGAAGGAAAACAAGTGAACCTGTAATAAGATATACTAGTGTATATATATATATATATATATATATATATATATATATATATTATATATATATATATTTTTTTTTTACTAAGAAAGCTGTATATCTAATAATAACCTATAAAATATAATTACAGTAAAAATTAAATGTAAGAAAGTAGAAAACTTAAATTTCATTCAAACCAATTAATACTTATTTCAGAAAGAAACAAATTAATTAGCTGAAGGCTAATCAAAATATGAGAAGGGGCACCTCTATCAAGGTTTCTGATGACTTGACACTGAAGGAATTAAATACTACCAAAAATAAGTCATTTTTATTTTGCATTTACCTCTAAAGGCACCTGAAGTATTCCAGCTAGTTGTTTTGCCAACTGCATATGGTAATGTGTGCCTGAGCCATGTGTCTCCCTGGTAACTGGATTAGCTATACCCATGCTCAGCAAGTAAGATTTAAATCTGATAGTCTAAATGGGAAAGAAGAAAAAAAATATATATCAAACATATGGCAATTAGATTTTTTTTTCTTTTAAAGTTTAAGATCTTTATTTCTCCTGGCTATCAATTAAATGTTTAAATACTTAACTATTCACTTTTTCCTCCCCACCTCCTTCAATTTATAGAATCTTGAAATGTGAAGGGACCATAGCAGTCAAGTCAGTACATGCTAAGAAATCTTTACAACATTCTCAACAAAGCACCAGCTGGCCTCCAGTTCAAAAACTTCAGTGAGAGAAATTCACTATTTTCCCAAGGCAATCCATCATTCTTTTTGTTTTTCAGTTATTTCTGTCATTTCTTATTCTTCATTACCTAATCTGGGTTTGGTTTTGTTTCTGGCAAAGATACTACAGTGGTTTGTCATTTCCTTCTCTAGATCATTTTACAAATGAGGAAACAAAGGCAAACAGGGTCAAGTGACTTGATCAAAGTCACTCAGCTACCAAATATCTGGGGCCAGATTTGAACTCTGAAGGATGAGTCTTCTTGACTTCAGACTTAGCAGTCTACCCACTACACCATCTAGCTGTCTATCATTCTGGGCTAGTTCTTTTTGCAAGGAATTTTTTCTTTACATTGAATGAAGAGTCAAAATCTCCCCCCCCCCAAATTCCTATACTATATTTATAATTTCTCATTATTTGTAATAGGAAAAGGATTTTCAGCAATACTATGGATAAATTTAATAACATAGCCTCCCCTTTCTTCAGCCTCCCCTCACTTCACCAGTCTGGCAATTATGAACATTAAGGTAACAACCACATTTAATACCAATCACAAGATAATCATTAGAATAAATATCCTCAAAAACCTCAACTTGAAACAATTTTGTCCCTAAAAACTGGTTTTCAAAAAAGTTGTAGAAAATAATCATCTTTTAATCCCCTCCTATAATATTCCTAGCACCCTCATTTTATAGTTCAAGTAAAAAGACTTAAAAATCATCTATTACCTGTTATTGTTAACATAACAACTTTAAATCAACAATCTTAAACTTCTGAAATATTTTGATTCAGTTTCAAGTCCCCAGAAACAAAAACTCTCTATTAAAAGGTAGCCCATCAAAATATTTATACTGTTTACTTGTTTGAAGACACACACACACACACACACACAGTTCTCAATCCTTAAAAAATGCAAAACACTTACTTCATCTTCTGTGATATCACCTTGTTTATCCTTAATTTTATTAGCTATAGATTTGGATAATTCAACCATTTCCTTTGCCTGTCAGAAAAAAATATCCATATTTTCTAATTACAAAAGAGGCTCCATGTTTAACACATACTGGATTACTTGTTGTCTAGGGGAGCAAGTGGGGGGGAGGGGGATTTGGAATACAAGGTTTTGCAAGGGTGAGTGTTGAAAATTGTCTTTGCATATATCTTGAAAATAAGAAAATATTTCTATGTACAAAATAATTTTTTTTAAAAAGCAAAATATGCTTTAAAACAACACAACTATTGTGAATATAACAAATGTAAATTAATATACCTTGACCATGAGCTTGCTGAGATCTTCAAAAGCCTAAAATGAAAAACAATGAAGTTTATTGGAATGGATATAAAAGGATCCAAATATTTTAAAATAAAGAAATGTTCCTTTGATAGCTTCATTATGATATAAATTAAAGATGGAAAGGTTTCTCTAGCTAAGAAATTCATAATACTTTCAGAAAAATCACTCTGGGTAAATACCAATATGCTAAAACTTCAACTAAACTGAATAACTTTTTTTTTTAATTTCCTCAAAAGCACCAAAAGAGTGCTGCCCCTGAAATAAGGAATTCTTGAATTCAAATCTGACCTCCATCACTTACTAGGGTGGCCCTGGATAAATCACTTACTCCAGTTTGCCTCAGTTTCCTCATCTGTAAAATGAGCTAGAAAAGGAAATGGCAAACAACTTTAATCTCTGTCAAGAATATCCCAAATGGAGTTACAAAGAGTTGGACAAGACTGAAGCAATTAAACAACAAAAAATAAAAGGGCACTTTAGAACTTTCAGAAAACACAACTTAGCTTGCCTTGAAGTCAGTAATAAAATACTGTCATTTGATTTCCCTCTTTAAGAATTTAAGGACCAAAGGTGTTTTCCGTGGGGTTGCTTTGTTGGCCCCAAAATGGCTAGTACAGATGCAGAAACATTCAATAGAGACATTTTTACCTTTAATAGAAGGTGGGATTTTGTAGTTATATGCTTTGAATATCAGATTTTTTAAATAGTGATTTGATTTGAATAGTGAGATTTGTGTATGAGATTTTTACAGTGTGGTCTTAATACAAATAACGAACCTCAGTGAAGTGATTACATATAATAAAATTTGCACTAGTTGAAGTTGTAAAATTATGTAAAATTTCATAATTGGTTCTTATTCGATGAAAATATATAGTAGAAATTTGAATAACGTAACTTTCATGCAATTCATTATTTGTTATTCATTTATTAATCAGGATCTGGTTGCATGTTCATAGTGCTGTGTATGATGGAAAGGATTAGAGTTAAAAAGACATACACACTACATACATATAAGCCTACACACATGCACACATAAATGACAAAAACATATTCCTAGAACTACAGCTAAATAACCCATTTCAATGATTCAATGATTAAGTTAACATTTAGTATTATACCTTATTATATTCTGATCTTATTAATATGGATAGTCCCTCCAACAATGCCCACCATGACCCATGCATTTCATTGCTTAATTTATTTTTTTTATTATAGCTTTTTATTTACAAGTTATAGGCATGGGTAATTTTACAGCACTGACAACTGCCAAAGCTTTTGTTCCAATTTTTCTCCTCCTTCTACTCACCCCTTCCCCCAGATGGCAGGTTGACCAATACATGTTAAATATGTTAAAGTATAAATTAAATACAATTTCATTGCTTAATTTAAATAATGAAATTAAATAAATAATAATTTAAATTAAAAAATATTTTAATTTACTGAAATTTTCCTCCAAAAAAATCATCATGAAATTCCACAGTGAAAAGGACAGATTTTGTTGTTCAACCTTCACTCAATAAGTATGCCAGCAAAATGTAAAACTTAACATTCTAACAGGAAATGACTAGTTATTGAAGTGGTAATTATTTCTGGGTCAGCTGACTATATATACCTGTCCACAGACATGTTACAGCAACAATCAAAATCTAAATTAGATATTAAATTAGAAGAAAAAAATATGACACACAATTGGGGCAATGCCAACCTGATCTATTTAAACAAGTTCTTAGAGCCAAAAAAAAAAAAAAATTAGATAGAAAGCAGATATTAATGTAGATATGACTATTCCTAAGGAAGTTTAACCTATATAAATCAATCACCACAAAAAAGAGATTAAAAAAGCCTTGAAACCTCCTCCGGTAGCACACACTTGATCTCCTTGCCAAGTAAAGAAATAAGGCAGCCAAGGGCAATACCAATTTAAAATAAACTCATTTGTAGAATCTGACAGAGGAAGATAATGGAAGATCATCAGGAGTGCTCACTCATAAAAACAGCAAAACGTTAAGGAGAAAAATCAAATCTATAGAAATCTTGAAAAGTGAGCCAGATTTTAGGGATATTTAAGGATGACATTAGAAGGAAAACAACAGATGAAGAGTCGAAATAATTTCTAAAGCTTTTCATAACTAACCTTTTCCTCAATCAATGGAAATAAAGGCACCCCAAATGGACTCTAAAATCACAATTCCTGATAAACTACCTGAGGATGGAGAAATGGCCCTGAAGAAAAAACAAAGATGGGATGAGCACTGGACCAGACCTCATCTAGGCAAAGGGAATCTGTGAGGCTGTTATTAAAGAACTGGGAGCCTATGACTAAAAAGGGCCTTGGGGACCCCAACACACCAGAGTTTGAATAGCCTGCCCACGATCCCAGAGGTAAAAGGGAGATCTCCAGGGCCAGCACCCTTCCCACCATCCCACAGCACCTCTCTGGAGGTGACTAATCAGGAGGGCAAAGAAGGACTGATTCTCAGGATCTCTGAAGGAGAAAATGAGTACCAAGCATTTGGAAAAATCAAAGTTCTCACTGACAATGAAAATAAAGCAATTAAGAAAATAGCACTGACCTCCACCTACTATGCCTTCTCTCCTATGAAATGTGTGAAGATAATCCATCCTTGCATTGAAGGCCTCACTGATTAAAATAGGAATAGAACCAAGGAGGGTTTTGTTGTTGTTGTTGTTGTTGTTGTTTTAGAGAAGAAATGCAACTGACTGAAGGGGTAAAGAATAACAGATGTGTCCATACTCGATTTTTGTCGGCGCTAAAAAATCCCACCATTTGATTTACCAAAATGCTACTTCTCTTTCTTAAAGGCTCTCTACCAAAAGGGTATATACCCCATTTAATTTTCAAAATCATTTAACAGTTCTTGAAAGATAAGTCTTTAGTCAGTAATTCTATAATTACTAACAGCAAATGAGGCATAAAACAAGGTCTATAAACTAAAGATATATATCACTGTTGATGGAGAATCTCAGTGCAAAGTCCAAATAAAAACATAGTAAGGTCTTTCAGAAGCCTCTATTTGCAGATGACATTCCTGTTGACTAAAAAAGCAACCCCCAAAACACTATATAGACTCTCCTAAAAAGACCCATAATCACTCAGAAGAATTTAGGCTAACAATCTATGCAAGAACAAAAAGAGGAAGAATGTTTTATCCAAGCTATGGCATGCAGCTGGATGCAAGAGGGTATATATCTTATATCTTAGATCTTATTGCAAATGGACAACAAACTGGGCATAGAATTAAACAGGAAGAGATTAGAAAGAATTGAAACAAAGACCTATCTTTTTAAAAAAATCAACATTCTTTTAGTGATGCTGTGTGTCAAATCATGAAAATATTAAAATACTAAAGCTGTAGGTCACTCTAACAAAGGGGAGTGAAAAGACAAGCAAGTATGATTAGGCAACAACCTGTTGCCAAAAATAAATGGTTTAAAGGATGTTACCAGAGAGAAATATGAAAAGAAATAACATGCATCAAGAACAAAGGCTAAGTGGACAACTCACATCCCAAGTCAGAAAAAGTCTAGCGTACAAGCATTTATTAATAAGCATCTAGCACTGTTAAGCGCCAGGTACCACAAAGGAGTGCTGGCAACACAGAAAAAGGCAAAACAGTCTCTGTTTTAAGGAGCTCACAGGCACTACAAGGAGAACAAGATGCCAACAATCATGCACAAATAAGACATGCACAGATATAACAGAAATATAAACAACATGTAACCTGGAGAGGATCTCAGAAGGAAGACAATAGAAGGAGCAGGAAAAGCTTTTCGCTGAAGGTAGGACTTTAATCAAGACTTGAAGAAGCCAGAGAAGTAAGAGGGTGAGATAAGCAAGGAGAGGACCGGGCCTAGGGAACATTTAGTGAAGAGGCACCAACCCGGGAGGAGTATCATGTAGGAGGCTCAGCAGAAGGGCCAGTCACTAAGTCACAGTAGTTAGAGGGGAATAGGGTGTAAGAAGCCTGGAAAGGAGGTTTTATGAAGGGCTTTAGCTGTCAAACAAGCCAGAAAAAGTCAGGTATTTTGGATGGATTCCACCATAGAGACTCTGTAGGAAGACGTGGGCAAAAGTCACCCACACTGAGAAGGAATGGCTAAGTTGCAAAATGCATTACTGGAAGAAGTCTTCAGAGCACTGAGACTGTAGATTCCTCAAAGTACAAAAAATATTGAAAATTTACACTGAGTATAAAAAAGCACATAAGTTTTGGTGAATTTTAGTATTTTAAAAGTCAGAAAAAACTTTCAGAATCATTTAATCTAATTCTAATATAAAGCAGAGAATCTTTCTATGATCCTTCAATGAATGTGTAGTCCACACAAATATTATTTCTCACTTTACCAACTATTCCAAATTTAAAAAGAACTATTCTGAGTATTTTTTAAAATAACTAAATAGCAGTAAGTTTATGATCATTTCTATACCAGGAGAATATCATCCATCTGCAAAAGGATTTTGCTAATGAATAGTGTGTTCTGTAAAATTCTTCTGCCCACCAAGGGCAGGCCTGGAAACAAAGGGGAATATGCACACACCTAACAGGAATTTCCTCAGATAAACAAAGGCTAAAACACTGGATTCTTATCAGCAACAAACAGCAGATGCAGGAAACCTTTTGTGGGAAACTCTGGGCACCAACTCTGAAATTAAGTCATTAACACTGAAGGTCTGCCTGGGGCAAACTAAAAATCGTGCGTTTTCTTTGAACATACAACACATATATGGAGATTTCACACACAAAAATTCTGGAAATACAAAGTACTAACAATATCAAATTACTTTATTAATAAAATACATCTTCACTTGGAAAAATATCATCTGTTATATCTAAATGCTAGTAAATCCACAAGGAACACAAACATATGAATGTAAGTGACTTCTAATTTATAAACATTTAAAGTTGGAAGAATCTTAGAGGTAACCTAGTTTAATCCCCTCATTTTAGAGCTAAAGAAAATAAGGTCCCCCAAAATGAAATGGCCTGTCCAAGGTCACACAGACAGCAAGTGGCAGAGCTGGAACTTGACCTGAGGTCCTTTGACACAGCATACAGTGTTCTTTTTCTTAGCCATTATAAATTAAAAATAGATTAAAAATTACTAGAAGCTATTTTAGTAAATAACTAAATTATTTAAAGTAATTCTGAAAATCTAAATGAAACGGTTTCTTGCATCCCTCATTCCTTTAATATTTAAAAGTCATCTTTCCTATAAAATGAGTGAGGGAACTTTATCCCACATTTAAGCAAAAGCAACTTATCCACTTAACCATGCTAATCATCTATTATAATTTGATTTTCCAGTTTTTTAAAGGGTTGGGTTTTTTTTTTTGGGGGGGGGGGAAGGGAACGAGGAGAAATTAGGTCTGCACTTATGATTTCATAGATTATGGGCAGTTCCAGTGAAGAAATTGCCTCTTATTGATGTGGGTCTATAACTATTCTTAAATGTAGTTTTTGACCCTTGAAAGGAAAGATTAAGTAACTTGCCCAGCATCACAATCAGAATTATCAAGGAATATGAATTGCAAGTACAAAAGGTCCTTGCCTGCAAGCTATTCAGTCAGGATCAGACCTTCTAGCCCATAACCCTTTTCATTTTCCTTTTACCACATCAATTCCAAATTTCCCCTGAAGTTGTGAACTGGGTGTTAAGTGAACACAGCTATAAAAAGTGAGGTGTATGAAGGAATCCCTGGCATAGTAGATTCAGCAAACCTGGTATTACGGATTCAGCAAACCTGTGTTCAAACTCTGGCCTTGTGTTATCTGTGGCACCATGGAAAAGTCCCCTAACATCATCATTATCTCAGAGAACTGCCCTTTGAAGGTATATGCAAGAGATCTTCTTGGAAAAGAAGTAAAACCTGAGAAACAACAGATCCTCTGATATTCAAATACCTTCTGCTCAAACAGGGCATCATTTCTCTGGAGTTTATAGTGACTAGATTCAATGACCATGGTGTCATGTTAACTAGCAAGGTAGCATTGAGTATGGAAATAAATACTAAAAGACTCAGATTTAACACATTAGCTGTGTGTCTCTGGCCAAGTCATTTATCCTTTTACATCCCTGATTTCTTTGGCTAAAGAAACCCTCAATTTCTTCAATTATAAATAATTAATAATAAATAAATAAAAATTATTGTGAGGATCAAATGAGAACACATTTTAAAAAGCATTCTATTAATTGTTTATTTTATACAAATAAAGTACTATTACTATCATTATCATTATTAAATTTGTATCAGAGCTACAGAGTTTCTCTGTGCCTGGAATGCCTTCTCCTACTTTTCTACCAGCTATAATCCTACCCATTTTCAAGGACCAATTCAAATGCCAATTAACCCTCCTTGGTCCTCCTTCAATTAAAATTCTTCCTTCTCATATACTCTCATATTATCCTTTCACAATCTATTTTGCATCGTGTGTGTGTGTGTGTGTGTGTGTGTGTGTGTGTGTAATGTATATAAGTCTTACTAAGCAGGAATTTTGTTTTATTCACCTTCTGCTTTCCCACCAAGTTTCATAACATAAGACTTGCTCAATAATTACATTTTATAATGAACTGACTTCCCTAACTTAAGGCACAAAAAGTTAATCAGTGGAATCAGCATGAATAAAATAAAATTGTTATCTTCTACATTTTACTCACTATTAGAAATTTCCTTCAAGAGCACCATGAAAAACTTTAAAAAGATCCTGGAGAGTCCAGGTGCAGAAACCAAGTAGCAATGTTATCTACAAGTAGAATAATTTTTTTCTAGCTGGCAGATTCTTTTAAAACAAAGTAAGACAGCATGTGCTGTCATTTTCATTCATATATGATATTAAAAAAAAGTAGGCAGTCAGATGGCAACTTGGACAGATTGAGCATGGCCTTGGAGTCAGGGAGACCTAATTTCAAATCTAGCCTCAGATGTTTATTAGTCATGTGTCCCTAAGAAAAGCATTTAAATTGCACCATGTTTCAGTCCGCTCATATAAAATGGGGAAGTAGCACTCACCCTACAAGATTATTGTAGTGATTAAAGTTAACATGGATCAAGTGCTTTGCAAATCTTAAAGCACTATAAAAATGCTATTATTACTTGTACTATTATTGCTATTGAGCATATTCATAACTAAAGTAGAGCAGGTGAGCATGCCATATGCCAAAAAGAATAATAAGAAAGAGATGAACTCAACAATATAGGAGTACTCCAAGACAATAAAAGGATAAGAAGAATTCTAGTTTTGGCAAATTCCCTGGCAGAGGATTTATGGAACAACAAGGCAATAGTCACATAGAAGGAGGAGCAGATGTGCTATGGAAAAACCATTACACAATGCACAAAAGTGATGATTAAGTGGTAGGCTTCAAAATAGTCAAAAGTTTAAAATTTTTTTATAGATAAAATGAAGCATACAGATCAAATCTTAGTATAACAAAAAAATACTAGATTTCCAACAACAGAACAACACAACACAACAAAGTTACCAAAAACCAAGATAATTATGGATGTTACTAGTATGTCAGTCATTAAAATACAGAGTATGTATAAAACAAAGTACCAATAATCTCTTTCCTTAGACTTACCCACAAATTGAACAACGAAATTTTGCTATATGTGAAGTAACCACTAACCACCATCAAAGTTTAAGAATTATGGGGCATATGCTAAACAATTTTTTGTGACTTTTCATTACTTTAGACTGACATTTTAATGATGTATACTTTTAGAAGTATCAGCTGAAAATGGAATTAATGTGTTTAGAAAAATTTCTTTTAACTGAATCATATGGGAATCAAAGTAGATATATCATAGAAAACTACACGTAATCTTACCTATATCAACTACTATACAATTTAATTCCAAGTTTTGTTTTATTAGATAAGATTCCTTTTAAATTTTTGTTTCTATGTTTTCTTCCATATGATCACTCTCTATTCAAACATCTCTTATTTGAATTACCAATTCCTCAATTACCAACAACCCAAACTTGTGAAAAATGATGTCAGGGTTAGTACTCATGAAATAGAATTTTTCCTCTAAATTAAGTCAACTGACCTGAAAAAAGAATTAATATTTGGGACCTTTTACTCAAAAGCACAGCTTTAACCAATTAAGCTGAAACTTCAAAAGGAGTTGCTCTGTCTTTCCTTCACTTCTTTCTGAAAAAAGTATTTGACTAAATCATACCCACCCCTACAATAAAGATGTATTAAAAACAGGGGTGACTTTATGCACCTACATACATGGCAGTTTATAGGATAAAATGAGTCACAATTATATCTAAAAACAATAAATGCAGACAGGCTCAAAGGAAAAAGTGATCTGGAAGCATAGCAATAATTACCTCAGAAATGTTTTTGTCAGTTTCTTTTCTCTTTTCTTCTAGTTTCCTTTCAATCCCTACAATTCCTACGGCTCTTATTCTTCCTGGCTGAAAAACAAAAACACAGATGATTCAGGAAGGAAACTTCAGAACTTTTTCACCCACTACACTGTTTTCAGTAGAGGAAAAGGGTCTACAAAGAACCAAAATAAAACCATGAATTAGCCTGTCAACAGTGTACTCCTTTCATCCAACTTCCTTTCAAAACATTCCCTTATCAGATGACTAAATAGCAGAAAATAACTAAGCATAAATAAAAGTATATATTAACCCCTATTTTTTTAGGTAATTATCAAAATTTCCATGTTTTTACTACTTGTGACTCTTTGCTGAGTGTGATATTATAAGTATACTAGAGTAGAAATCAGGAAGATTTCAAAATTCATCTCCAAAATTGACTGTGTCACCATGAACAAGTCACCTACCTCCTTTGTGCCAGTTTTCCCATTCATAAAATACCTGTAATGTCTATCTCACAAGATTATTAAGAAGATCAAAAGAAATAACATATATAAAGTGTTTTACACACAGTAAAGCCAAAACTTCACAGACATATCAGTAATTATTGTTACTATTATTATTATTATCTGACCTGACAGTATGGCATATACAAGATTTTTAATGAAGTCTTCCCTGGCCTCAAATCATCAGCTCTGTCTTTTGTCATTGCAGTAATTACACAAGTAATTTTCAAATATGTCGACATCTCTATATAATCAATGTGATTAATTTAGACTAGTTAGAAAAGTTCCCTTCCATATAGAATTTTTTCTGAAATAATTTCTTTCTGTGCATCAATAAAAAATATTTTTAAAATTAAGTTGTCTATTTCCATTAGCAATATATATACCTGTACTTTTTATCATGAATCATTTAGAAGAAAAGAAATTATACTGTGTCAGAGTAAACTGGTAATCAAAATGTCTTTGCTCCTGTTAAGTTCTGTTTATAATATGTATTATTCCTTTTATGATTATATAGAAAAGCATAAAAGTAGAAAATGTCAATGGTTTTTTAAAAAATACCTCTTGTCCACTTTTTCTCTGCATTAGTTGAGACACTGGCATATTCTCCCATCTTCTATGAGTCATTTCTTCTGATAAACGCCTATAAAACTGTGTAAATATGTAAAGTTGAGATCACCAATCTGTAGAGCCCTTCTATGTCATTACTTGAAATCTCTTCACTCTGATACAATAGCTAGATACTAACTTCAGTCATTCTGACTGGTGTCCTCATAAATGATTCTTTTCTGAGGGCACCAGCAGAAAGACAAACTAGTTGCTTATACTACTCTCAACAAAAATGTCCTAAATTATAAACTGCTTTAAAATAACATCTCATTTGCCCATCATGCAATTTGTATCAAAGTGAATACTTAGAGACTGCTAAAATAACATCAGAAATAATGTATAACCATTTTTCAAAAAGGGAACTTTAAAATAATGTATCTAGTTAAAATCGTAAAGGCAAAAATCAGGAACCAAAAAGATGGTGATTTTCAGGTACACTAATGACTTCAGTCATTCAATATTACTTAATATCCAAGGTAAACTAGGTGTCCTAGAGAGATAACAAAAGGAGGCAGGGAGAGGGAAGGACATAAAAAAGATAGCCAGAGAAATCAAACAAAAGAAAAATGAGTTGTTAATGTTTTTAAAGCAACATACCAACAAGTACACATTAATGGTATAGAAACTAAGTCAAATCAAGATGTCTGGGTTAGGGTTAATCAAGAAAGCCTTTGTAGAAGTGTGTTTTGGTAAAGTCTTTGAAAAATAACTGCTTCTCCAGAAGTTGTGGACCATGCTTTTGAGAATCAGTCAGCAAATAAGCTCTAGGCAAGAGTGCATGCAGACAACACATGTTTAGTTATCTGCCAAAGTGTGTGTGTCTATATCTACTTATTGTCACAGTCTTCTCACCAAGGCATTATAAAAGTTTTCTAGTTTTAGTCTTTTCCACTCTCTTTCCTTCCCCATGTTTCTTCAACTCAACTACTTAGCATATAAACCAAAGGCATAATTGGAAAAAATTACCAACTTCCAGTCCTCCTTGGGCATTCCGCTCTCACCATGACCTTATGCTGATTAATTCTATTTTGTCAGGGTTCTTGTGGCAACAAAGGACATGTGCTTCTGTCTAGAACTGAACTACCATTCACATTGAGCTCTCAGCCTGGTAAAGGGACGATGGGGTAAGACACCACCAAGAGATGATTCTCTGAACACGCTCAGGCTAGAGTATGATCCACATTTCATGGTTGTATTGCTGGGTAAGTCCCACATTGGAGAGAACTGACACTTGCACCTACGTGCTCAAGTCTCGCAACTCCCTTAATCACCTATTGGGTGCCAGGCACTGTGTTGTGAAGCAGAAGTACAAAGAAAGGCAAAAGACATTTCCTGTCCTCAAAGCAGTTACAATCTAATGGGGGAAAACAATATGTAAATAACTATGTACAAACTCCATATATAATAAATCAGAATCAACCAACAGAGGGAAGGCACCTAAATTAAAAAGGATCAGGAAAGGCTTCTTGAAGAAGGTAGCTAGGACTTGAAGGAATCCAGGGAAAGGAGGAGCAGATATGAGAAGGAAATCAGGAGATAAAGTGTCTTGTTTAAGGCAAGGAGGTCAATGCCACTGGATCAAAATGAGGAGTGTGTATGTGGTTCAATCATATTTGACTTCTCCTGTCCCCATTTGGGGTTTTCTTGCCAAAGGTACCAGAGTGGTTTGCCATTTACTTCTCTAGCTCATTTCACAGGCAAGGAAACTAAGGTAAACAGGGTTAAGCAGCTTGTCCAGGATCACCCTGCTGGTAAGTGTCTGAGGCCAGATTTGAACTCAAAATTCAAATTGGAACCTGACTCCAAGTATGGCACTCTATGCACTGAACTATCTAGTTTCCTGTGGATGTATGTGTAAGGGGTAATCAGAATGAAATGGTTGGAAGACAGGGAGCAGGTTATAAACACCAAAAAGAGGATTTTATATTTGGTCCTGAAGGTAACAGGGGGTCACTGGACTTTATTGGGCAGGAGAGGTAACATGGTCAGACCTGTGGTTTAGGAATATCACTTTAATAGATAAATGGAGAATAGACTGGAGGAGAATGAGATTCATGGTGGTACTGCAATTTGTAAAGAATAATGTGCCACAAGCAAAGCATCTAAACTTTAAAATGACATAAAAGCATTCATTGGCTATTATTATTATCTGCTCTTTGCCACAATTAGTTCTCTGCAAATTACAATAGAGAGAAATGAATAATTATTATTAATATAAAAATAATAATAAAAATCTTTAAAATAATCATGAAAGAAGAACGGCACACTATAACAGTGCTAAATTCTTGTATGTAACAAGGACTTACACCAAAGATAATGACATGTATACCTCTAATCAAACCAACATCTACATAACCTTACCTCAATCTGGCCATGTTCTTTGAAAGAAAGTTTGATATAGGAGCTCTTGCTGCTTTGAAAAGGGCCAGGGTCTTTGTTGGAAGAAGCTGGGTGAAGATGAATCACTATTTTGGCACTAAAGAAAGAATATTCATTAAATATGCTAATGCCTTTAATACTTCCAATTCTATTTTGACCAATATTGAGAGTATTTCAGATCACCTCTTGCGAAAATTTAATACAAAGAAATCCCAGGTGAAAAAGTGATCTATAAATTGAATTTTAGATTAAATATATATAGATCTATAAACTCATCTATAAACAGTGTCAATGAACAGATACAAATGCCATTCACATCAAAACATATAGAATAAAAATCAAGAGTCCAAGAAATAGGCTATGATCTACAGATTAAATATGACATTTTTAGAAAACAAATTCAAAGTAAAGTTGCTATACTTTTAGGTGGTGTTTTATTCAGAGTTTTCCAGTAACACTTTCCCTAGAGGTACAAAATCACCTTTAACTTCAGCCAAAGCATACTACCTTAGCTAAATGGAAACAAACTAGTTTCATTAATAGGACATTAACTTATCTGTATAAAAGCAGCTAGCTGACATTTTATTAAATTACATCCAAAACTAATATTTTACATTGTCATTTATGGGAAAACAATACTACATAAACAGCATGATGTAGAAAGATACTTCAAAGCAAAAACAACTCTGCAAACCTTATTGCTATTTGTTATTTAAAAAACAAAACCATCAAAAAAAAGGTTCATAATGATCAGGAGAGTGACCCATACTTCTAAGTTACAGCCCTCATAATTCCTTTATCCTTCAAAAAGTCCTACTCCAGGAATGTTCCACTGAGACATGGAAAGAACCTGGGCCTCTCAAAGGTTAGACCAACATAGAACAAGCTCTGGCAAGTCCTTCCTACAGGCAAGCTAAGAAAATGTCAAGTGTAAGCCTCTCAAAAGACTTTATGTCTGTGCTACCTCCCAACCTAATAAAGCAAGAACCATATTACCAAAAGGTAATGAATTTTTTGAGCCAGGGAAATCCATGAAATCATCTCCTAAGGCATAGAGGGACCATGATAATACCCGATGAAAAAAATCAAAGATCTTTTGATATATTAATTATAATCCTTGCTTGAAAAAGTAATGGACTAAAATGGGCCCAACTGTGTAACTGCTTCTCTACTGGATCAGATCCCATCTACACAAACACCTATAAAACTAACTGCATAACACCAGACAACTGAATTTATTGAGTAAGCATTACACCAAGCCTACTTGTAGTATCAAACATCTTAGTATTGTCAACAAAGGCAACGTAAAATTTTCTCTTCACACAGAATTTTTTTTATCCTCACTTTTTAAACTAATTCGTTTTCTCAATTTAAATGTAAAAACAATTTTAATTTCCTTTTTTCCAAATTTTGGGTTCCAAATTCTCTTCCTCCCTTACCTACACCCCTCATTAACAAAGCAAACAATTTGGCATAGGTTATACAATATATAATTTTTATTATTTAATTGAGAAGTGATAAGAAAGAATAATAAAAGGCTAAAGATCCAATGTATAGAACTGTTATACAATGCAAGACTCTTACCAAGATGGCTGCCATTTGACATTAGGGGCCAAATGGCCCAAACCTACTCCCACAGTCACACAAGATGGAAAGAATGATCAAGAAATTTACAGAGAGGGGCAGCGAGGTGGTAGTGCTCTGAATAGGGCACCAGCCCTGAAGTCAGGAGGACCTGAATTCAAATCTGACCTCAGATACTTAACACTTCCTAGCTGTGTGACCCTGGAGATGTCACTTAACCCCAAATGCCTCAGGGGATTTTTTTTTTTTTTAACACAGAAACTAAACTATAACCAGTGAGTTATTACACCTCAGAACTACTCAGAAAGGTAACTGAAAAGTAAGCTGTGAACAAAGCCAATGTCAGGGCAAGGAAGCCTCCCACATTACCACAGATGGAAAGAGACAGAGCCTGCATGACTCCATATTTGAAAGCAGGAACATGATTCCTTTAAGAAAGCCCTAAGAAGAGACTGTGGGTACCCAGGGACCAAAGCAGGGCTGCAGTACTCAAACCAATAAATCCCAGGGACCAGGGGCTCCAAGATCCCAAATATCCTGCCCTAAGACACCATAGGGAGCCCTTATTGCCTAATGCTCCACACCTCAGAGATCACGGGGGAAGCTGTGAAGAGTCGAAGAAGACTTCACAATGGATCCTAGAGGGAACAGGGAAAAGTTTGGTGGGTGAGGCATAGAGAGGAATGATCTGGTCTTAGGAACCCCCTTTTTTTGAAGATCACTGAAGAAACTGAGGAGAGGATAGTTTAGAGTAAGGAGACAGTACAGGAACGGAAGCGAATAAGGGGGATGGCAAGAGTCCAGGCATGACATAGTGAGAGTCTGCACTCAGAGGAGGCTGTGAGAGGGGGGAGGCAGACGTTTGAGATGATACTAAGGTGGGGAACCTGGAGTGTTGGGGTGCATGTCAAGTCGTCTGACAGGCCATGAGTGGGCAAGCCTGGAAGTCAGGAGGGAGCTTATGGTTAGGTGAGTAGATCTGATAATCACCTGCAAAGAGATGATAATGGAATCGACAGAAGACATTTGGTCATCAAGTGAAACAGAAGAGGAGAAAAGAAAAAGACTCTGGACAGAGCTGGAGAGATTTCCCCTCCTCTCCCCCCACCACCATGGGTAAGGGGATATACCTGGAAAAAGATGCAACAAGAGAGCCTGAGTAATGTTCAGACAGTCAGAAGGGGAAGCCCAAGAAAGCAGCATGCCAAGAACTGGGAGAAGAGAGGAAGGCTGGCAGCATCCCAGGCTGCTTTTCCAGGAGGAAAAGCCCTGAGAGAGGCTGCTTGATGTGACATCTAAGAGCTGGGGGGTGACCACAGAGAGAAGTGTCAAGTGAAAGCTGAACTTGCAGACACAAAAAGGAAAGGCCAATAATAAGGGCTTTTAAAAGGAATGTAAGCATGAAAGGGAAGAGAGCCAGGAGGACAGCTGGTGAGCACGCTTAAAGGAAGTGAGAGTTTTTGGCTGGGGGGGAGACGGAGCCTGCAGATGAGAAGGATGGGCTGAAGAAGGCAGGCTGGGATGCTCTCCCTTGGGTTCATTCAAGAAACTAGAGAGCCACTAGAGAGGGTGTAGATATCTGAGATGAGGAGCAAAGCAGAAGAGAAAGTTTAAAACACACAGGCAAGGAGAGGGGAGGAGGAGGAGTGAGAGCTAGAGGAGGTATAAGGAGGGTCTAGAGAAGCTGTGGTGAGCAGACAGTTATCCCACTGGGTTGACATAAACAGCAGCTTGGTGCAGAGAGGGCTAGCCTGCATCACACAAATTGGTCCTGGATTTGGTCAATACAGTTTCATAACTTTCTCCATCTTCATTCAGCAGAATGGGAATAGGAATGAAGAGAAGAAAGGTCATGTTGACCACAAAGAACCAATTTCAGGGTTACAAGGCAGAGAGAAAAATAGATGATAAAAAATTATGATCTGATAAAGACATTTCAAAGTTCATGAAGATGTTAAGTGGAATGAATACTATGCATGATGACCAGCTCTTTATTTAGCTAGGTGGATTGGATAGTTGATCACGGGAAATGAGCAGACTGAAGAATTGAGGAGTCAGGATGTCCCTCAATTTCATGCTTTCAAAAAGAGAATCTAAACTTATTGGTTTGGGGCATATTTGGTCATCTGAAGTTATTTGAGCCAGTGATTTCGCTTATAATAAGCCTAAGAAAAAGATTGAGAAGTAAACATTATAATTACCTATAAGGAGAAAATATTTAGGTATTTCATCTTTCCTTATATACTTACATAGGCTGTAATACAAAAACTTTAAGATATTATTTCATGTCAATAAGGTAAGTACAGAAAACTAATGTATGCAGGACTCTCCCTGACCAATGTCAGCTAATTTATGTAGAATCAAAATGCCATGATAATAAAATAATAATAAATGGCTAGCATTTATACAGTGCTTTAACATCCTCAAAGTGCATTATCATATCTTATTTGATCTTTACTATACCTGGAAGGCAAAAGTCTTCTCCATTTTAATTTTCATTTTTATGTAATCTCCATTTTACAGATGAGGGATATAGAGGAGTATAAAACTGGATTCACACTCTAGTTTTTCCTGTTCCAAATCCAGCAGCCTATTCACTGGGCCAACTGGTTGCAATTCATGATATCATAAAAGGAAATTATCCACCAAGGAGAGAACTTAATAAAAACATATTCCTATTGTTTACTGGCTCACAAATTTGTTCTCAAGTGGTATTTTATTTTTTTTCCAGCTATATGTCAAGAGAATTTGTAGCATTCCTTTTTACAAGATTCTGAGTTCCAAATTTTTTTCCCTCTCCTCTTCCAAAGATGATAGGCAGTTTGATACATACATGTGCTATCACATAAAATATATTTCCATCTTAGTCACAGTTGTGAAGAAGGGGATCAAAAAGAAAAAAAAAAAAACACAAGAAAGAATAAAGTGAAAAAAATATCCTTCGATCTGCATTCAGAGTCTATCAATTCTTTATCTGGATATGGATGGCATTTTCTCTTGTGAATTCTTTGTACTTGGTTCACAGCATTGCTAAGAAGAGCTGAGTCATTCATAGTTGGTCTTCATAATGGTGCTGAGGCTGTGTGCAGTGTTTTCCTGGTTCTACTCACTTTGCTCAGCATCAGTTCAAAGAGGTCTATTGAGGATTTTTTGGGGTCTGTCTGTTGGTCATATTTTATTATAGACTGGTTTTCTATTACATTCATATACCAACTCACTATTTTCTACATGCCTCAGAGTAAGATTGAGTCTCCTTAATCAATCTCAATATATTTTTTGTATATCATTTCCTTTCATTTCATTGGCCTTCCCTCCTTGCAAGTTGATTAAAGACTTTTCATTAAGTTAAAAAAAATAAATAAAAATAAAAACATATTTAACAAATAGGATCATATAAAATCTTACCTTTTTCCAATACCAGCTGCTTGTTCTTCAATGAATACAATTTGGGAAAGAGGGATAGCAATGCAACAATCCTATGACATAATTAATAGAAAATAAAAGAATATGAGATTAATTTGGGTGCTTTGCTTTACAACATTCAGTACTCATGATCCAATAAGCATTTATGTAGCAACTACTCTGGGCCACCTTGGGAATGTAAAAGGGCCCTGTGGGGGGGAGGGAGAGATTAACACAAAGACAAAGCAGAAATTTGCCACAATCCATGAAGTGATGACAGGGGAAGTTAACAGCAATTCCTTAGACTTCAGATTCAAGATTAATTTTATCTGATTTATTTGGGAAAAAAAAAAAGGGGGGCTGACCAGAACCTAAGCCCTCAACACAAAAATGGTATAAATAGAGAAATAAAGACAATAGAAAAGAAGCAAGAAAATCTGAGGATAGAAAAAATTATTTTGGTGAAGGAATCTGGGTTCTCTATTAGTTCTGCTACTGTGACAAGGACCACAATGCAATTAGGTAACAAAACAAAGTAGTAACAATTAAATTAAAACAAATTAAAAACAAGGTGAGGGGTAGAAATGAGTTAGAGAAGTTCATTCAGAACAAGGAGAAATCAATGATTCATAAATTCTTGATTTTAAAACTACTGTCCTTACTTTTCACTACTGCTTATGTCCTTCTTACTGACAATACTTTGATGCTACCTGGATGTAATCTTGAAAACAAACTTTTAGAAGTTAAAATGACAAACAAAAAACAAACAACAAAGTTAAAGACCTAGGGTGGCATAAAAAGATTTTGAATCAAGGACATGCAAGGTCAAAATATAAGATAGGCCAATAATAGAACAAGGATAAGCATTTATTAAAAATTAAATTAAATTAATTTAAATTAAAAAATTTCCCACCATGCCTTGAAAAGAAATAAAAATAAACAAAAATTTTAAATTACTAAACAATTAACTTCTTCTCTTCTACTTCCCCCCAAGTAAGAAAATGCAGACATCAGAAGAGAGGAATAATCCATAACCTGAATAACGCACTTTTGAAAAAGAGTCAAATGGTTTTATCAGGGAAGCTCAAGAGTTGTAAGGAGCTGCCAAAGTGGATGGATTTTCCTTGGTCCTAGTGTAATTTGACCTATGGGCTCCTTTGACATTGCTGCCCACCTCTTGTCCTTCTTGGGGTATCCGTGGTCCTATATGGCCTTTGCCAGTCACACCTTAACTGCCTAGTAGTACACATGGCCCAACCTATGCCCCAACTTGTCCAAAATTAGACTCCTTCTTTTTCTCTTAAATCTGTCTGTGGCGCCACCACCCTCCCAGCCTCTCAGGTTCACATCCATGGTGCTAACCCCAGCTCCACACTTCCCTTTCCCGGACCTATCGACTGCCGATTCTGCCTTCCCTACATTTCTCCCCCCAAGTTTTCCATAACCACCGCTCCCTTGGATTACTGCAGTAAGCAGCCTCCCAGCCTCAAGCCTCTCTTCCCTCTAGTCTACCCTCCTACCCACCCTGACAAAGATGTGACCCATGATCCCCCTGCGCCTCTTGCTCTGGAGCCTTCCCGCTGCCTCTAGGATAAAACAACAGCTCCTCTGTTTAGTTCTCTCCCCAGCCTGGCTCCCCTGTCTTCCTAGTTGCCCTCAGGACTGCCTCTTCACTGCCACTCAGCCACCCCAGCCTTCCTCTCTGTCCCTGCCCCTCACTGCCTCTCTCTGGCCTTCGCTACTCCCTGACCCTGGAATGGGCTCCCTCATCAGCACTGCCTCACAGAACCCTTTTCTTCAGGAGATCCCCAAAACATGCTCTTCTACATGAAGCTTTTCCTGATCTTCCCAAGCACCAGTAACCTCCCTCTCAAACTCCCTTGGACTGACAACTTGTACTTATTTGTTTATTTTTTAATACTCATTTATGTCACTGCTGTCTGCCTATAGATTGCAAGCTTCTTGTCAGTAGGTTTCATTTTTTTGGATTTGTCTACCCAGTGCCTCATATAATCCATGTCTGGCATACAATAAAACCTGGTAGAGAGCTCCCTATTTTCTAAGGAAATCTTTTAAACTTCACAACAACTCTAATCATTAGGAATTTTTTTTCTTCTCAAGAGAACCGAAATCTGTCTCTCTTAACTTTGACCTATTTGACCCACTTCTTCAAATTCCACCTAAAGTCTTCTCTTCTTCAGGGTAAATATAATGGGTTCTTTTAAATGATTCTCAAGTGACTTTGTTTCAAGTTCCCTCACCATCCTGACCTTGAATAACTGATCCCTGCTTCCCAATGTTCACAGAATAGGTTAGTTGGTTGAGGCTAATTGGTATTGATAAACCAATTTCAGCCAAAAAAAAAAAATCCAAAGGCAATTTTTAAAAATATAAGAATTTTTTAAAGTCCATAACCTGTCTCTGTTCCAGAGCATTATAAACTATTAGAGAGCTATACAAGATCACATTCTTTATAATATTCTCAAGAAATAGCTTATAATATTAGATGGACTGGACCTAATATCCTTGAAGTGTTTTAAGCTATTCAGAATTAAGGTATAAATTACATAAACAAAACTCACCCAGAATCACCCTGTTAATAAAATTCTTTAAAAATGGGGAAATTTTTTTATCTTACTAAGTTAACTCAAATTTATATAAAAGATTTACAAATATTTTCATTATGATTATTATATTAGATAGGTCTAAAGCATTATTATTCCCATTTTACACATGGAGGAACAGAGGGCCAGAGAAGGTAAGCAGCTTGTCTCTGTCATCCAACTAATTAAGTGCCAATCAATCAATTAAGAGGTACTGATTCAGCTCCTACTCTGTACCAATCCCCAAACTAGATCTCAAATTCAAGTGATATTCTGATGCAGAGAACAGGTGCCCTACAGCAGGAAGAAGGAATACAAATGATAATCCTTCAAGACTATTAGAAGAAAGGCCTGATATTATCCATCTCATTTTCATTATCTGTGGGAATGAGAGGAGATGGGCAGTCTTGTTTTGTGTCATTACTACTAGGGAGAAAACCATTTTCCTACCACACTTATGGAAACGCTATGCCTCATGTCCTAAGGGACAATGCATTTCCAATAGTTAGGACCAGTGTAGAGAATTGAAGAGCTTCCACTATATTTCCTATTTTCTACAACAGATTCAACTAGTTCATACTCTTCTGAATTGAATGAAAGGAAGTAAGAGTAAGCAACAAAATTTTGTGTCAGCCTTTCTCTAATCCGATTCCCTCAAGAATGTCTTATGAGATATGATCTCTATAGGCTAAAGATGAATAAATATTATTATCTCTCTACAAACTTTAACCACTGGGGTACTGGGGAGTTAGGGGAGATGGTAGGGAAGAGGGGGAGTTTCAAGTAGATGAGTCACATAAGAACATATGCAAAAAATTTAAACTTACATGATTTTTCTGATCTCTCCAGATTAGTCGGTGTGTACTGAGGAGAAGGACTCCAGCATCAAATTTTATCTAGAAAGAAGCATAACATAATATAGATAGTATTCAAAATTGTCAAAATTCTTTTACTTAATTACTCAATAGCATTCTCAAATACTCAACTGGAACTGTCATCTAGTTAATTCAAGAGTTTTCTCTATGTCTGTCCATTGGTTCTTTCTAAAATTTACCACAGGTATTCAATAGAAATAGACTTTTAACCATGGCCATCCATTTCTACATTAAAGTGAATTAATATAATGCTTTATTAATTACTATATAGTAAATACTTTAGAAATAGTTTATCACAAATTTTGCATAGGAAACACCATTAACCATTCAAAAGATAAGAAAAAAGACAAAAATGCCTAAACATACTTATAAACAGACAACCATACTCTCCTTTTGATAACTGTTCTTGAATCAGACAATTTTGCTTTAAGTAAAGAAAGACAACTACTGGGGAATCTCTTATTGGGAAGGATTATGATATTTAAAAAAAACTTTAAAAAATAAAAACAAGCTTTTAAAAGAAACAAAAAATAATTAAAATAACATGCTTACATGCTGTTAATAATAACATGTAAGATAACTGGGGAAGGAGAAAAAAGCATTAAAAATAAAAAAGAATAGGTTTAGCATAGGGGGCAGGAAAATATTGGTTATGTATGGAGAAGACAGAGTAGTTATGCTGAGTAGTCTGGTTTGACTGGATCATAACAAATACATGAAGAAGAAAAGAATGAGATAAGATTAGAAAGCAATCTGCAGATACTTTGGAGTGTTAGTTAAATAACTACAAACATTTTTCAATAGACAAGAAAAAGCTATGGCAGATTTTTGAAGAAAGCAATGAACAGACTGATATATACATAAGGAAGATTAATCTGACAGTATTGTGAAGGACAAATTGGAAATGAGAGAACAAAATAAGTAGTATTGCAAAAGTACTACAACAGTAATAGTCCAGTAGGAGACTAAAATAATCCAGAATCGTGACAATGAGAGTATGAACTGAGGTGGAGACTGTGGGAGTTTAGGAGGAGAGAGATGTGAGAAATATTAGAGAGGAAGGACTAACAAAACTTTTAAAGTGGTAAGAAGTGAGTCAAAAGGAAGAGTTAAAGAAAAGAGAAAAAATTAAAACATGCAAAACTAGGTAGCTAATAGTGCCACTGAGGGAAATGGTGAAGTGAGAAGGAATAGGCTTTGGAAAAAAGTTATAATTCAGTTCAATGCACATTTATTAAGTACTAATTATATCTACACATGGGGCTATGAACTGAAGAGGCAGAGATAAAAAGGAAACAACTGTTTCCTCAAGAACTTTGTATTCTATGGTGTCAAGATAAAATAGCAGGGAGCCTACCTGACTTGTAGTAAGTGCTTCATAAATGTGTATGGACTGACTAGATACATGTACACATAAGTACATAGTAAATAATTTTAAGAAAGAGAGAGAATTAGTAACAGTGTAGGGAGAGGGGAATAGGAGTTATCAAGAGAGATCTTGTAGGGGTGACACCTGAATCTAAACAATGTTTGGAACAAAAGTCAAGAGTCTATGAGGCAGTTACATAAGCTAACTCTATGAGATATATTCCTCAAACAGGAGGAGGTAGAAGGGAGGCCCTTGTGCAATTAGGAAGATGGAAAGTCAGGGAGAAAAAATAGCCAGCATTCCAGTATGATTAGAGGGGAAGGAGTACATTGCCAAGGGGAGAGAGGAAAGAAGGGGAGAGAGAAGGAAAGGGAGAAAAAGGGAGAGATACTTTGAGGGGAAGAGGGAAGGGAATCCATGGGAAACAATCTGATATATAAGGCTGGAAAAGTAGGTGAAAGCTTTAAAAGCCAGACTAAGGATTTTGTATTCTATGATAGAAGTGATAGAGAGCCATTAAGAATGTTCTTTTTTAAAACAAGGTCACATGTGTATTAAGAATACTAATTTTAAAAAAAGAATACTAATTTAAAAATATATATATATTTTTAAAAGAATATTAATTTGGCATTTGATCAAATGAGTTAATATGTAAAGTTCTTTGCAAAGCTTAAGCTGTGTGAGGGATGGATTGTAGCGGTAAGAGACTGGAGACAAGAATAATTAGGAAGCTCCTTCAAAAGTTCAGGAAAGAGGATTCAGACCAGTAAATGTAATGAAGGGAATATGTCAAGAAATATTGTGGAAGAAGCAGTAAGCTTGGCAAATGATTAGATGTGGGGGGTTAGGAAGAAATGACAAACACAAATCTCCTGGGTTTTGAACCTAAGGACTAACATGATATTAAGGCAATCAAAAGTACGGAAGCTGGGAGGAGTTTGGGTTGAAATGAGTTTGATTTTAGACACATTGAATTTGAGGTGGCAGATAGCTGACACTGTCAGTTCCAGAGAAATGATGTAACACATGCTTATTGGCAATATAGGCCTGGAATTCAGAAAGTAGTAATGTGCAAGCATAAGCTAAGGATAAGGCGACACTAAGAAAACCAGATGGAAATATCCCAATAGTGAGTTTGGTGTAAAGTTTAAGAGATCTGTCTCTGTCACTGTGCATCATTGATATTTCCTGAGAAAGTCAATCAGCTATCAATTTATTAAATACTTACTATTTGCCAGCACTGTGCTAAGCAACCAAGGAGAGAAAGAAATAGCCCCTCTTCTCAAGGAATTCACGTTCTAAAGCAGTAATCTGTATAGACCAAGTGTTTAAAGAGTAGGTGGACTAACAGAAGGCCGAACCAGGAAAGGCCTCCTATGGAGTCTTTAATGAAGCCAGGAAAGCTATGAAGGAGAGGACCAGAAGGAAAGCATGCTAAGTCAGAGTATTGCACAGTTTGAAGGTATAGATGGACATCCTGTGAAAAGAACAGCAAATAGGCCATTGGACAGGGATGGGAGTAAAATCTAATACTGGATCACGTGATGAAGAGTTTTACATGCCAAAGATAGGACTTTATAATTGACATGAGAAGAAATAAAAAGTCGCTTTAACAGGGGCCTATGTCCAATTTAGGAAAACACTTTGGCAGTTATGTGGAAGATGGATTGTACAAGGAAGTGACATGAGGCACAGTGACTGATTAGAAGGTGATTGCAGGAGTTCGGGAGAGGATAATCATAATAATGTGATGGCTGTGTAAGTGAAGAGGACACAGACATGAGATGTCATGGAGAAAGGAAATTCAAAATTCGGCAACAGATTGAATATGAGAACTTGACCAAGAACAAGGAGCCCAGAATGACCCTAAAGTTGCAGGACTAAGTGACTGAAAGGATGCTAGTATCCCAAAAGCTGTAAGGAATTTTGGAAGAAGAAAGGACTAGGTGTGAGAGGTGGAGATAATGAACTGTTTTGGACATGCTGACGTTGAGAAGTTCATGAAACATCATTTTGTGATGTCCAAAAGACAGTTGGTAAATCAAGAAAGAGGCTAGGGCCAGACAGTTCTGGAAACTATGTGCATAGAGATGACAACTGATCCATGGGATCTGATGGGATGTCAAAGTGAAATAGGGAGGGAAAAAATATGAGGGCCTGGGACAACTTGAGGAACACCCGCAATTAGGGGGAGTCATATGAACAAAGAATCAGCAAAGGCGTCTGAGTGGCGGCCAGACAGTTAAGAAGGGGACTAGACAGAGGAGAATAGTGTCCTGAAAATCTAGACAGCAGGGAATATGAAGGAGGAGGTGGTAATCAACAAAGTCCAAGTTTGCAGAGAGCTCAAGAAAGGTGAGGATTGAGGAAAGGTCATTTAGAGATCATCAATAAAAGGAGTAACTAACTCCCCAGGGGTGGAAGGACTCTGACAAATGAAAATAGTGGAAGTAAACTTTTTTCCAGCTAACCAGACACTGCCAACAGTAATTTATCCATTTCCTCCAGGTTGGACCATAAACAAGACACTCCATCTCTTGGCTCCAGGCATTTTCTCTGGCTATCTGCCACATTTCATATCCACCTACTGCTTTCCCTACTTCTTTCAAGTCCCAACTAAAATCTCATCTTCTACAGGAAACCACATCCAAGTCCTCTTAATAACTGTGCCTTCTCTCTAAATTATTTCCTATTTATCCTGTATTTTAGATTGTTTTCCTCCAAAAATTCTGAATCGCACTTGGTCCAGAGTCCTTTTATCTTAATGTGCAAATGCTTTCCCCAGCTTTATGTCAGGATAATTTTGAGGATTTATAATTAATTAGGCATCTGTTTCTCTACAATTCATGTTCAGATTTTTTTTAATGCCATAGGAATATGTTAAAATTTATTATAAGGATTTCACTAAAATGAAACTCCCTCCATCAATATAAAGTGTAAATTGTCTATAATCTTGTCTGAAACACAGAGATGAGAATTTGAATAGCCAACTAATGTTAAAGACAGGATTTGAACTCATTTATTCTTTATTCTGTGTCTATGAGATCATGATGACGTAAGAAAAATGTAACTAAAAAGATTAAGCAAAACTATTTAAATGGTCATTTTCTACTGAACATGAAATATAGTAGAGAACGCACTGGGCCTAAAATCTTGAAGACCCAATTTCAAATCTAGCCCATACACAATATCTATATGAACCTCAGCAAGAGACTGAACCAGTTTGCCTCAGTTTCCTTAATTGTAAAGTGGAAATAATAATAGCATCTACTTTACAGGGTTTCTGTGAGAATCAAATGAGACAATATTTGAAAAGCATCTTATACATAAAATGCTTTTCCTTTCCCTTCCCTTACAGAAACTGTATTTATTGGTGTGGTGGAAAGAACATTAGATTTCAAATGAGAAACCTAGGTTTAAATTTCATCTCTGATATCGACTACCCATAAGACTACAGAGAAGTCATTTAATTTTTTTTCATGGAGATAATATATCTATACCTGTCAGTCAATAAACATTTATTAAGTCCTTTCCATGGATCAGACACTGCTAAGCACCAGGGATACAAAAAGGCAAAGGACAAGACCTGTCTTCAAGGAGCTCATAATCTAATGGAGGAGACAATAAGCAAACATATAAAAACAACGTACATAGAGGATAAATAGGAAATAATTAACAGAAGGAAGGCCCAGGAATTAAGAGCAGTTGTAAAAGGCTTCCTATAGAAGAAGGGATTTAGTTGAGACCTAAAGGAAACCAGGGAAGGAATGAAGAAAAGATGGGACAACCACAGAAAATGCCTAGAATAGAACTGGAGTGTTCTGTTAGTGAATCAGTCAGGCCATTGTCACTGGATTAAAAACTGAAGTATAAGAAGACTAATAAGAAAATGGGATGTATACATTTTAAAGCACTCTATATGTGAACCATCCTTTTTTTCCATTGAGCTAAGTAGATTTTTATGATTAATAATAAATTTTCAATAATCTTTTCTGTTTTGAAAAAATAAAGTCCTAGCACTACTGCATTGTTGGTGGAGTCGTGACCTGATACAAATCATTCTGAAGAGCAATTTATAACTGGGCACCAAGGACAATTAAACTGTGATACTTTGATTCAGCAATACCACTACTAGAACTGTATCCCAAAAAGATTAAAAAAAAAAAAAAAAAGGGGGGGGGGGGAGAGAAGGATCTACTTATACAAAAATATTTATAGCAACTCTTCTTATAGTGCCAAAGAATTAGAAATTGAAGAAATTATGCCCATCAATTGGGAAATAGCTGAATAAGTTGTGATATATGAGTGTAATAGAATACTATTATGCTATAAGAAATGATAAGCAGGTAGATTTCAGAAAAACTTGGAAAGACACATGATTTAATGCAATGGGAAATGAGAACCAGAAAAATATCAGACACAATAATAGCAATATTATATAATGATTAACTATGAATGACTTGGCCATTCTCAGTAATATAATGATCCAAGACAATTCCAGAGAATGAGGAAAACCCAGAAAAAGAACTGATGGAGTCCAATGCACATCAAGACATACTATTTTCACTTTATTTTTTTTCATATTTTTCCTCCTTCTAGTCTAATTTCTCCTTTCATAATATGACTAACATGGAAATGTTTTATATGATTGCACAAATAAAACCTATATCAAATACCTTACTGTCTTGCAGAGGTGAGATGTGAGGGAGAAATCTGGACCTCAAAAATTTTAAATGGAGACGCTAGGGGGCGCAGTGGAGAGAGCACCAGCCCTGAAGTTAGGAGGACCTGAGTTCAAATTTGACCTCAGACACTTAACACTTCCTAGCTGTGTGACTCTGGGCAAGTCATTTAACCCCCAATTGTCTCAGCAAAATAAATAAACAAGTAAGTAAATAAATGTTTAAATTTATCTTTACATGTAATTGAAAAAAAACAAAATATTAAAAAATAAAATTTTAAATTAAAAAAAGTATAATCCCAGAGATAAGTTACAACCCATTGAGTATATTATAAACTTCAAATTTTCAATATTCACTGGGTTAAGTGACTACATAATGACCCCCTTGTTCATTTATAAGAACAAAAAAAGATGGGGGATAAGCTTACTATATAATTACTGTATATGAAAGAATGCTGTCAGAATTATTTCTAATATTTTTAAAACATGACTACCAGTGCATTAGTATTATTTTGGGAGGATAAAGAAGCACTAACAATCAATGGAGGCTGAAAACAGTTAAAAATCGTCTGCTTTAATACAAAACTTGTCTCTCGGGGTATATTCTAGGTATGGGGGTGAGATGGGGCAGGAGGCAATGAAAATAGCTAAGAAAAAAAGAGCTCTTTAAGCCATTTCCTTTACAGTAACTATTTTACTTCACTTTCCTTAAAAGAATCACTAAACATTATACTCTTACGATATTTTTGTATATGCTGAATTTCTTGTCTTACTTCCTCCATTAGATTATGAACTTCTTGGTAGTAGGAATTAGTTAAAAAAAAAAAAAAATCTTTGTAACTTAGGTATAAAAGGCACTTAAAAAGTTGAATTATATCACTTGTTCTAGCAGAGGGAGGAAGGAGAGAGATATGAAATTGGCTTTGTCTGATGAGGAACAAGCATCACAAATATTAAGGTAAGTTAACACATGTTTAATTAATTAGGACCAGCAGCCAGAGATTCAAGTGTGTTACCCTCAAGGAGATGACTGACCATATTTTTGGCACTTTTGCCCCATCTCCATTTTTTTATTTTAGTCATCTCTACAGTTTGAGTAGGGGGGACTGGACAGTGGGGAAGAGGCAGAAATGGAAGGAAGAGAAAGGAAGGGAAAGAAAGAGAGGAAAAGAATTAAAGACGGAGAGAAAGAAAGGAGGAAAACAGTGGAGGAGGAAGGAAAAAAGTTAAAGGGGAACAAACAGGGGAACGGAGGAAAGAGAGGGAGAGAAAATGAAGGGAAAAAAGCATTGAGGGGGGAGAAAAGGAAAAAGGGGAAGAAGAAAAGTAAGAAAGAGGAGTAAGGGAGAGAGGAAAGGAACAAAGAAGGAAGAAAAGGAAAGAGAAATGAGAGATTTAGAGGCAGGAAAGAAAGAAAAAAGAAAGGGAAAAGGTGGGGGGTGGGAGGGAGAGGGAAGAGACAGCTGTCCCCGGCCGCTCAGGGGGAAGGTCGGGGCGGGGGCACGGTTGGAAGCCGGAAGGGCCAGAGCCAGTATTCAGGGAGGACACGGAACCAGGCTGGGCCGCCTGAGGATCCAGGGGCACGTAGGGGGCGACGGTAGCAGAATAACCAGACATCTGGGACCGAGCGGCCCCTCCCCCCAGTTCCTGCGCTCGGGAGGACCACGGCTTCTTGAGAACCCCCCAGAGGCAGCTACACGGGCTTTGCAACGAAGCGCCCCCGGAACAAGCCACAGGCAAAGCTCCGGACCGCTCCCCGCCTGCTCCCCGGCCTGGCCTCTTCCAGCCGAGCGGAACCCCGCCGCCCGCTCGCCCCATGGCAGCCGCGCACCTTCTCCTCGCCATCGTAGATGCGGACCCCACGCTGCTGGATCACCAGCGTTTCATTGATTTCCAAGAGGCCGTTTGTCCACACGAACCGGTCCATGACACGCCGCCGCCTCCGCAGTTCCGGGCCCGGCCCAGCCTCTGCCCAGTCTCTCTCTCCCCAGCCGCGGAGCCGCCAGACCGGCAGCCTCCCGCACTGCGAGGGCGTGGCGCCCTCTGGCGGCCCGGCTGCTCCGCGGGAGCCGCAAGGAGGGGGCGGGGCGTACTGCGTGCATTTGCGGGGAGTGGGGGGAGAGGAGAAAGAGGGGAGGTTGAGAGAGAGAGGAAGGGGATTATCCAGATCCGCTGTTCCGAAACTCTTGGACTCTATCCAGCCTAGAAGCATTTCCCCCTTTCCATATAGTAGGCATATGGTGGGGATGATAATCATACTGACATTCCCCACCCCCAATTAATAGAAATCTAGTCCTTCCCCTTCCTCCGCCAAGAAAGCAAGCCAGCCAGCACTTGTACTAGATATATATATTTGTACTTCAGCAAAACAAATTCTGGTATCCGCCTCGTGCAAAAAATGCCTAAGTCTGCACCTTGCATCCATCACGTCGATGACAGTTGGTTCATCATTGGTCCTCTGGAATCTTGGGTAGTCACTGAGGTTGAGCAAAGTTCTTAAGCTTTTCAAAGTTGTTTCTCTTTGTATGTTTATTCATTTTATAAATTAATGATTATAATTAATTTACTAATAATCAGATTATTCTGGTTCTGTTCACCTCCTTCTGCATCAGTTCATACAAGTTTTCCTAGGTTTTTAATAACCAATGTTTGCAACACATGGTCTCATTTGAGCCTCATAATCTTTTCAAGTAGGTGCTCCAGGGTACAAGTGTTTTTCAGATAAAAAAAAAATCTGAGTCCAAATACTGTGTTCCATAGATTTTATTTCTCACAAATGACCATGGGATTTTTATTGATACTGGTAAGAGTATCAGTAATAGCTTATAGTTAACAAAGTTTATTGATTTTACTTACAGAGAGGCGAATTTTTAACTGAGGAGTTTGTAAATAAAACTTTGAAAGTGTGGTGGATAATTAATTGTAACTGAGGAAACAATCTGAGCAAAAGAAATTTACTGCTTAGGCAGTCAGAATGAATGGGTTAGTGGTTTCGCACATTAAGTTCAAAGATCCTGAATACAGAGTGAAGGAAATTTTTAGACATAAAAAACAAATAAGATTAATTGATTATAATAACATTAACCAGTATACAAAATTAGGTAATATAATTTCTAATCAGAGGTTTTCCAATTTGGGAGGGGGGGATCAAGAACCAGTACTTCTATATATAAATAAAAAGATATTGATTAATTTCAACCACCTGAATGCATGAAACAACAGATGACATATAATCTTGCTGCCCAGAGATGAATAACAGAAAAAGAGGACAAAACAAATACAAGAGGCAGCATTAGATGGAATCATTGTTCATAAGCTAAGACTCTGATTGGTTCTTTTGATTCCCTACTGAAGCAATTTTATTTTGTAAGTGATCTTCATTTTAGTTCATCAATTCTCCAGTCTTGATTAAGAGGGGAGGAGCCAGTCCATTCCCCCATTAATCACTTATTTATGAGCCAAATCAAGGTTTATCAAATCCTCAGGATCAGAATTAGAATTGTCTAAAAAGAAAAGACCACTAGGTGTCATTGTCTCACAACATAGGGCAACAATTGATCCGTAGGAGAAAAATAAACATTAAACTTGAAAAGAAAAGAGCCCATTTGCCTTTGATGTTGAATAATCCATTATTCTGTAACCAAATAAACTAAAGGGAGAGATTCCACCGAGGATCTTTTGGGTCAGGAAATTGTGTTTCTTCTGTAAAGGGTTGAATTTCATGAAGGCTGATTACAGTGTCTATTTACAGATTAACATTGGAACAAGAACAATGATTAATCATACACAGGCCCCTCCTTGTGATACTATAATATCAAGAACCATGAGATTTTATAAAGCTAATTATATTAAGAAATCAATCTTCATTTGGAGGGAGGAATTCACTAGTAAGTAGCATGGACAAGTTTCTCAATTCCAAGTGATTAAATTTCAAGGGACCTGCTCCAATGCTGACACTGCAAAGAATCTTCTTCTCTAGCCCATTTTCTTTCGCAGGATTACTCATTAACTTTTTTCTTTTTTCACAGCCATACCAACACACATTAAAATTTCTAGTGCTTCTTCCCACCAATCCTGTAGTATGGTTAAAGACTGAGACTGCTAGGGCTAAATAAGTGATCCCACAAATTCCAAAATAATTTGGGGGAAGAGAGGAATAAGTTTTATTTCTACAGATGAAAAATTACCAGGGAATGCTAAATTCCATGGAAGATTGGTGGTATCTAAGCTTTGTCCAGCCTAAATGCTGTCAAATCTAATCTGACCTAAGCTGTTCCCGGTGAGATTTGCTTGGATTTACAATCTGCATAGCTGTTATAAAAACAAACTCTGACACAAATGAAAAAATCTCCCCTGTTTATATCAGGAAAAGTAATGCTATGGTTACAATTGATTACTTTGCCAAAGTCACTGGTATAAATGTGGCCAGAATCTCAGGTGATACATAAAGAGGCATATTAATAGTAACAGAAACAGCCCTGGCTACCAGAGGTTGATCTTAAATGTGAGCACTTCACAGAGGATAAGGATCATTGATCTGAGGTCAGCCCAATTTAGGATCTTCCTATTAGGGGCACACAAATTACTGCACTGAAGCCACAACTGAAAAACTTCCAATAAACAGTGGGATTTAACTACATCTTGATTATGGCAAAGCATCATTCTCTGTGATGGGGGATGGTTTCCCATGAGTTAGGGCCCCCCCATGTCATATATATGACATACCTAATATCCCTGAGGCCCAGTAATTTTCAAGTGCTATAGTTTGTCCTGCTTCACTGTGTAATTTAACAGTATTGAGTCTTTTCCAGTCTTCCTGAAAGGAGTAGATGGGGAGGAAAACCCAGCAGATAATAATAGTAAAACTAAATAACAAAAAAACCTAGAATTACATAAGAGATAAACGATAATATTCAGGCATAAAGTAAATGGTATAAGCATACAGACCAGATAAAAGGATTCTCATTTTCTATATAAACACCAAAAATTCCCAAGAAGCAAGCAGATTACTGCTTGGGTTTTCCATTCTCAAATCCTATTGAGAGGAGTTAACTGGAGAGAAAAGAGCAACAGGAAAAAATATCAGAATCAAACAATATAACAAGGAGTACCAATATCTCTGGTCACAATTAAAATGATTAAAAATATGACACATAGAACAAGTGCTAAAACAAAAAGCTTCCATTTTTCTGAATATGTAGAATATTCAGAAAGATGGGTGTTTATTGCTTCTTCATTCTCTAAGGAAGAGTTAACAGACTGGGTAAAATTGTTAGTAGATGAAAATATAAGCGACATAAAGTAAATCACAAAATGCATTATGAATCTAAATAGGGAGCAGGTTTTTCATGAGAATAATGGATCCAAGAATCCTTCTCTCCAATCTCGATTGCAGTAGTGATAGTCAGCAACACTTTGGAACAGGCCTACCCACAGGAGGAGTTCTGCTGGTTTGCTAAGGATTTTTAATGCAGCTCGTGTCATGGAATTCTTTCAGTCTCTTCTGTAACTCTTGTATGTAAGAAGCAACAAAGTACCGACTCCTAAAAATTATATGTATTCTGGGTTGAAAGATTTGGAAACAAAAAAATGTCAAAAGGAAAAACACGTAATTCCTCCTGGGTCTACTCTTGAGATGGAATTATGAAGGGTAAATAGCAGGCCATTTAATGTTCTGAAACAACACAACTTGCAAATTATAGTCTTAAATTCTTTATTCATATATTCAACTTGACCAGAACTCTGGGGAGTAACAAGGGGTATGAGATTTTGAAGTTATACCTAAACAGGAATAAAGTTGAGAAAGATTGTGTTAATGAAATGAGTTTCTCCTGAGTCAATATGATATTGTAGGACCAAACTGGAGGACAATTTCTTAGGGGATTGTTTTAACTACAAAACTAGCAATAGCCCTTGACTTAAGGACAAGTTTCTATGTAGTGAGTCAGTTGACCACAACATTAAGGGTAATTTTGTAGTGGCTAAATTTCCATGTGACAAGTAGCATAAGGGACAGAAGTTGCCCCAGTGGCTGAGAAACTGGTGGTTGGAGGGAAAGAGTTGAAGAAGAGTAGGAAGTTCAGGATATAAAGAAGTGACCTTATGAGGGAGGCAGGCAAAAACCATCACTCAAAGCTATCCAGAAAAACTAAAGTTCATTTGCTCAATAGATTTTTCAAAGGCTATCTTTAATTTCTTCAATTTGCAATAGTAAAGAGATCCAAATAAAAAACATCACCTGATTCCATGATATTAAAATTATATTCAAGGAGGAATCCACAGGTATCTTGTTATTGCTGGTACTGATTTTTTTTCATGACTCCTAGGGAAAAAAAAAATAATAATAATAAAATTAATTCTAAACCATCTTATTATCTGGGGCAAATATAATTTGGCCCTATACTTTCCCAGTGAAAATCTAAACTTTTCCAATTCCTGGGGCAAATCTGATCTTCTCCAATCCCAACTTAATCCAAACCTAAGCTTAATTCAGCCCCCAGCACAAGAAGCTTGGGGAAGTACCCTTTCTATCCCAAGAACAGAGCTCAACTGTAAAAGTAATGAAATAGGTTGAAAAAAATGAGCAAAAAGCAAAAATAAAACCTGACCATAGGAAGATATGGTGACAGTGAAGATCAAGACACAAACTCAGAAGAAAACAATGATAAAAAGCTCATATGTAAAACCTTAAAGAAAAAAATGTGAATTGATCTCAGGCTCAAAAAGAAGTGAAAGAAAAGGGATTTTAAAAATCAAAAGAGGAAAGGTAAAAGAAAAATTGAGGAAAGAAATGAGAGTGAAGCAAGAAAATGAAAATGAAGGAGTCAACAACTTGATTAGAAAATGGAAGGTACACAAAAATTTACTGAAAAAAATAAGTCCTTAAGGAGAATAGGCCAAATAGAAAGGGGAAGGGGGTAAAAAAAAAAAAAAAAAAAAAAAAAGCTAGCTGAAAAAATAACTAATAAATAGCTAAAAAATAACAGCTAAAAACTAGAATTGGACATATGGAAGCTAATGATTCCATGAGACATCAAGAATCAAACAAAATTATGGTGGCTAGGTGGCACAGTGGATAGAGTACCAGCCCTGAAGTCAGGAAGACCCGAGTTCAAATCTGACCTCAGACACTTGACACTTAACACTTTCTAGTCAGTATGATCCTGGGCAAGTCACTTAATCCCAATTGCCTCAGGAAAAAATAATAAAGAATTGAAAAAAATAGAAAATATGAGCTATCTTATTGGAAAAGCAACTAACCTTTATATGTTTAAGAAATGATGCTGTTAGAGATACTTATTCTAAAAAAAATTTTTCCAGTTTTCTGCTTTTTTTTTTTTTATCTTGGCTAATAATTGGTTTTATTTGTACAAAATCTTTTAAATATCAGAATTATCCATTTATATCCCACAATGCTCTCTACCTCACTTATTCATAAAAAATTCTTATTATAAATCTAATAGGTAATATGTTTCACGCTTTTCTAATGTACTTATATTTATTTTGACCATAACTTGTTAAAAAGTTTAAGATACTAGTCTATATCTAGTTTTTTGCCAGATTACTTTTCAATTTTCTCAGAAATTTTTACCAAATAATGAGTTCTATGCCAAAAGTTAGATCTTATCCTTTTTTCAAAAAATGAAGTTACTATAGTCATTTATTACTGTGCATACCTAACTATTTTACTAACCTACTACCCTTTCTTAGCCAGTATTAGATGGCTAATTTTGATGATTACTGCCTTGTAGTACAGTTTAAAATCTCATACTGCTAGACCTCTTTTGTTTACATTTCCCCCCATTAATTCCTTTGATATTCTTGGCCTTTTGTTTTTCCAAATGAATGTTGGAAACAAAAATGTCAACAAAATAATCTTTGGTACTTTAATTGGGATGGCACTGAATAAGTATAGGTAGTATTATCATTTTTCTTATATTGGCTCAGCCTATCAATGAAGGTATGTGGATTAGTGTAGATAGAATTATCATTATCGTTATATTAGTTCAGCCCATCGATGAATAATTTATATTTCTCCAATTATTTAAATCTGACTTTTATTTGTATAAAATTATTTTATAACTATGTTCAAATAGTTCCCGAGTTGCTATTGGCAGGTATACTCCCATGTATTTTATATTGTCTATAGTTATTTTAATTATTATTTGGGCATATAGATGTTCAGGGAAGACTAGCAGTACCTCTACTGTGAGGACTTCCAAGCCTTTTTTAGGACTACTTTCCATCTTTGGTATCCACCTGATACCCAATTCTTACCTGTAGTTTCAAAATGCTGAAGCATGCATGGTGGTCATACTCTAATAAAACAATTTAGGCAAATGAGTTAAAACAGATTAAGGATAACTGAGGGATCTTAGATCTATAGGTGAGTCAGGGGTATTTCTACCCCTAGGATGTGAAGACCTGCACTGGCAGAATGGGTGGATGAGAACACTTTGTTCCAGTGGCCAATATAGTGGATAAACAGCAGATGCTGTGGAATGGTTAGAAGTTGAGTAGACATCAAACATCCACTGTATCCTGAACCAAGAATAGTTTGGTGGAAATGATGCAGAAATTCAGAAGCTGCTCAAATGGAAAGCCCTCCACAGATGAATAGTTCATCTATCTCTAAGCATTTGCATCCATCAAAAATAAAGTACAAGTGAAGCTTAGAAATATATAGGATTCCTGACTTAGTAAAGAGAAAATGAAATTTAGTTTTATGCTGATAACAATCCAAAGTGCTTTTGTGATGCCTTGAGGGCTATTTATAGGCAAAAGATATGTGGTACATCCCAGCTACTCAGTGCTGATGGATCCACATGGATTGGTGATGGACATAATCCTGGAAAACTGAAGTGAAGAGGAGATTTTGAATGCTCAGTTGGCAAAATATATGGTGCTCATTCTATTCCAGCTGAGCTTTTTAAGGTAGGAATCCATTGCTTATATAAAAGCTGGTGGAAATCTTCTGGGTTATATGAAAAAAGGAGATTAAACTTCAGGAGTCAAGGCTGTGTCCAGTGTCCATCTCTATCAAAGTCTGTGACAATTATAGGGGGGAAGAGGTGGTCTCCCTCTTATTCCTCATTGCTGGTAAGATATTGTCAGAATCCTCAAGAGATAGACCCTTTGCCTTTGAACATGGCCATCTACCTGAGACCTAGTGTGCCTTCCAAAAGGGCCAAAGAGTGTGGCCCTGGTGCTTGCTGCCTGACAAGTCAGAAGAAATGCCAAGATCAGAATAATGGTCTATACAGGATGTTTGCTGATCTGCCCATAGTCCTTGACCTCCTCAGTCACAACAGCTTGTGGAAGATCTGGATAAAATTTTGTTTCCCAGACAAGTTCATCAGTATAGTATGCAGCTGCATGATGACATGCTTCCCTAGTTCTGGATGTTGGACAATGATCTCCAGCTTCCTCAGGAAGCGTGAAACGAGGATGGTGTTTCCTCCCATGCTTTCTAGCCTCCTTAGATGCCTTCCATGAGGATGAAAATGGCATTATAGTTGGATAACAAACTGATGGTAAATTATTGAATTTGAAAAGGTTACAAACCAGGACTAAAGTACATGGAGAGTTGGTGCATCTTTTTTTGTTGTTGTTGTTCATAGGTGATTATGTATTTAATGCAACCTCCGGGGCTGAGGTAAAATAGAATATAAAGTCAGCATTGCATTAATTTTCTTTTTTTTTTTTTTGTTAAGTCAAAACGGTTAAAAGTGACTTGCCCAGGGTCACACAGCTAAGTAAGCATTAAGTGATTGAGGCTGGATTTGAACTCAAGTCCTCTTGACTTCAGAGCTGGTGCTCTATCCACTGCATTATCCAGCAAATAGAAAAATTTTGAATGCTGTGGATGTAAGCTCACTTATTTTGGCAACATGCTTTCCAGGAATGTACATGTAGATGTGAGGTTCACATACTCATGGCCAGAGGAGCTCAATGTTTGGGAAGCTTTGGAGTAAAGTGTGGGAGAAGAGATATTATTAAGCTATCTAACTGAAAGTCTATAAAGCTGTTGTATACCAAGGAAACCTGGACAGTATACCCAGCACCATGACTAAAAATTGAACTGCTTCCACTTGAATTGTCCTAGAAAGACTCAAGTTGTACCTGGTAAGATGACGTACGAGACACAAATGTCCAAACTTCAATGGTTGGCGACATCAATGCCCAAATACATGTTTACCTTTATGTAAAGGTCTGAAACTCTTAAAAGGTGTGCTTGAATCAGACAACTGAGCACTTAAGGCTAATTACCTGTTGGTATACAGATAACTGTAGGAAGGATTAGAGCAGGGGTCCTCAAACTTTTTAAATAGGGGGCCAGTTCACTGTCTCTCAAACTGTTGGAGGGCCAGACTATAGTAAAAACAAAAACTTTGTTTTGTGGGCCTTTAAATAAAGAAACTTCATAGCTCTGGGTGAGGGGGATAATTGTCCTCAGCTGCCGCATCTGGCCATAGTTTGAGGACCCCTGGATTAGAGGGTGGTGTGAGACGAGCCAGACTCACTTTTCAGTAGGATGAGGAGGAGAAAGGTTGGTGGCAAGCCTGTGACAGTTTGTCTGTCTCCTTCACTTCTCCCCCTAAAGACCAAGGACTTTTACTTATCCTGACTCTGGCTGTTCTTGAGGCCTCCAAGGAGCTAATCTGAACTTTACATTACCTAAAAGATTATTTTACTGAGAACTCACAGAAGGCAGTCACTCAGAAGAAATGCTACAGGCACAAGTCTCTCTGAAAAAATTTGCAATCAATGGTGAGACATGGGAATCACTTTGCACAGGAACACCCAGCATAGTGTGTCCACATCAAAAAAGGTACAGAACTCTATGAGCAAAGCAGTATTTCAATAGCTTAAAGAAACACGAGATGGGCACATTTAGAGACACCTCCACTCTACACGTTCACATCAACAGTTTGTGCCCAATTTGGGGTAGTCTTTTGAACTAATATATTAGTCTGATCAGCCACAACTGGACATCATGACCACAACATAGAGGTGTCATTTTGTTTTTCTTTAAGCACAAAGAACAATCAAATGAAATATCTCTTACTATCTCTTCTTTCAAAACTTTGTTGGTTAATATGTAGAAATGCTAATGACGTGTGTGGGTTTATTTTATGTCTTCCTACTTTACTAGAAATATCAATTTGACTAATTTTTAATTTGAATTTCTAGAATTTTCCAACTACTCCATCATAGATTCTGTAAAAAGAGAACACCTTATTACCTCACTACCCATTTGTATTGCTTCTATTTTTTCTTCCCTTATTGCTATTTGCTAGTATATCTAGTACAATATTGAATAATAGTGGTGATAATGGGCTTTATTTCTGATCTTATAGAGAAGGCTTCTAGCTTATCCCCGTTCCAAATTTTTGCTGATAGGTAGATGCTTCTTGTCATTTTAAGGAAAATCCATTTATACCTATGCTTATAAGTGTTTTTAATGGGAATGAGTATTATATTTTGTCAAAAGCTTTTATAATCACAATTTTTAATTGATTTTGTTATTTAATCAATTATGTTATCTTTTCCTTATGCTGAGCCAGCTCTACATTCCCAATATAAATCCTCATTGATCAAATGTACAATCTTTTGTCATTTATTGTTGTTTAGCTAGTAACTAAGAATTTTTTGTATCCATATTCATTAGTGAAAATGGTATATAATTTTCTTTATCTGTTTTTGCTTTTCCTGGTTTAGGTATCAACATATTTGTTTCAAAAAAGGACTGTTTTTGCATGTAATTACAAATAATTTATTTAATCTTGAAATTAGTTTATCTTAAATGTTTGTTATAATTTATTATCTGGTCAGGATGCTTTTAAATCCATCTGTTCCTGATGCCTTTTTTTTTTTTCTTAGAAAACTTACTTATGGCCTGTTCAATTTCATTTTCTAAAATAAGTTTATTTTGATATTCTATTTCCTCTTTTGTTAAACTGGGAAATTTATATTTTTGTAAGTGTTCTTCCATTTCACTTACATTGTCAAATTTATTCATACATAATTAGGTAAATTAACTTCGAACAATTGCTTAAATTTCATCATTATTAGTAGTATCTTAGTTATGTGATCCTGGGCAAGTCACATAATCATGAGCCTCAGTTTACTCAACTGTAAAATGAGGATGTTAGCAGTATTTGCCTCAGTTTTGCTGTGATCATCAAATGAGAGTTATAATATGTAAAGTACTTTCTTAACCTTAAAGTGCTACATAAATGCTACAATTATTTAGTTCTTATTTTAAACCTATAGAAACTGAGTTCCACAGAAGATGTCATTTGCCTAAGATTAGACAATTAAAAGATTAAGCTAGGATTTCTTTTAAATGTATTTTTATTTAAATACAAAAATAAAACAAATACAAAATAGAAAAAACAAAACACAAAAAACTGTTATATGCATAGCAGAACATAAGAAAGGACTCAAAATATGTAACAATAAATTTCTATTTCAAGAAAGCATACATAAAAATAGAACACATTGCATTTTGCTCATCTTTTTTTTGCTTCCCTGGAGTTTTTTTGCTTTTTGCTGTGAAATTTTTACTTTATTCTTTTTTTTCCCCCTTTCCTCCCTTCCATCTCACCCAAGAAGGTACAGTTAAGCATGAATATATTTATGTACACACACATATATACATAATTGTACCTAGATATCTTTAATCATATATATATGTATGTATACATAAGGTTGTACTATACTGGTTTCCTATTCTTGGGGACTCCTCAATTTCTACCTACTACTTTGCCTTACTATTACTTAATCTATACCCCCTCCAGGGATCTCTTTTTTATTCTCTTCTCCACACTTTCTTCCCCTATTTCCCCTCTCTTTTTATGCTATTTCATTAATCTTCACACCATACCCCATTCCCAATAATCTATACACCCTTCTATATCCCCCATTCTAACTTTTCCCCTTATTTCTTAATAAATTTAGAAGACTTTATATATATGTATTGCTCCCTCTTTAGATCTTCCTTCAGTTCTCCCCCTTTGGCCTAGAACCCAACTGAGAACTCTACCCTCTTGTGTAAAGGGCTGAAACTATTAAGTCAATGCACTGAAGTCAGGACTGCCAAGCATTTGAGACTAACTACTGATTGGACAATACTCCATGGGCATATGCTTGGAAAATGGTCCTTCCCACTATCCTGTGCTGGCTCAATGATTGGTGTATACAAAGGATTGTAGGAGGGACTCAGGGGTGGAGTAAGACTAGCCAGGGTCACTCTTTGTGGTAGACGAGGGAGAAGGCGGTCACGGAGATTCTGTTTCCATCCTGTTTTATCCTGCGTCTAAAGACCAAGAATAAAGACTAGGGACTTTTGTTTATTCTGATTCCAGCTGATTCTGGGGTGTCCTGGGTGCTAGCGTGGTCGCCATACTCTTGTAAGCATCTGCAGCCAGTAGCATCCCTCCCTACAGCTTCTATACTCAGCAATTGAATGCTGGCTTCTTCTTGCCCAAGGCTAAGTCTCAACAGCACAACTGGGTCTGCCATTCCTTATCCAAAGAGGTTCCCTCAATCTTCCCCATTCAGATGTCCAGCTCCCCAAGATACAGGTAATCAAATACCCTACAGCTAATAAAGACCCTAGGACCTTCCTGGCTAAGTGGGCCATTGGCAGGAGAAGGCTTTTGTTGAATTTAAGTGGGCATTTGTGGCAGTAGACCCTAGTTGAATCTCCAAAGTTATTCCCCAAGGCAAGAAAGAAGGAAAATTGACAGAATTATCTTGAAGGATCCCTTTGTTGTACTTAAGTAGGCCTTTGTGGAAATGAGCCTTTGTGGAATTCCTTACACTGACAAAATTATCTGACCCCATAGTTAATGTATGCAGTGGACAAAGCTGTAGATGTCAATCCCTGAGGTTTTCTCCTATAAAAGAATCTATTTGTACCCCATTTCTTTGCTAACTCCTTAGATAAGTACTTAGCCCATCTTATGGCATCTTCCCCCTTGTTATGGTGTTTCTCCCTTTGTTAATGGCCAGTTCCTACAAATTCTTTTAAGACACCTGGCCACTTGGGTCAGAAAACCCAACACCTACATTGTCAGGTGAAAGTCTCTGGGGCTGGGGCCCAGGCTATACTCTTGGTGTTTCAGAGGAACTGGCCTGGAATTGCTTACATCTCTGAACCAAACCTGTTCCTGATCTTTCTTTACTCTTCTCACATTGTCCCAGGAGTGTTATGTTCTTCTCTAAAATATAATTCTGGGAGCAGGTTTCTTCGGGGGCTTCTGGGAGCAGCCTTCCTTTCAGTTCTGTGTAATCACCTCAAATGCAGCCAGGAATTTAAGTCCAGATCCTTTATTGTTCCTTCAAAATAGTCCAGTTAGCTTTCTTAGAAGCCTATCTCCCTCCTTGATTCTGAGAGCTATTGCCACTAGACAATAGTCTCTTCCAGCTTCTGCCTCTAGCTCCCTCAGAATGTCTCCAGCCAGCACAAGGGTGGGAAATGGAATGAATCTGTCTTTTCCTCCAAGAGTGAGCTTGTCCTTTTGTGGGCTTGTCCTTTAGTGAGTTCTTTCTTATATATGCTCTCTTAAAGGTGTGAATCTTGTAGAATTCTAATAAGTACTAAGTACATTAGTGAACTAGAGAACTGTTAAGTACCATGCTAAATTAGATAATTATTGTCTCTATCAATTCCAGTGACTTAGCACCTTGTAAGAATCCTAACACAGGAGGACCACTGTTCTCCAACTTTTTTGTTTTTAACTATTCTACAATCCCCCTGAGATGCAACTTTTTCTTATTTGTGGAAGAAATCTGAAAAGCTTAGAATTTTCTGACCTATTTTCCCATCTTCCCAGAATCCTTTCTCCAGAGCTGGGATTCTTAGATTCTATGACTTCACGTTCAACACTCCAAACTCAGTATTCTTTCTTCTGATTTGTGAAAGAGTTGCTGTGTTGGGATATTTTGCTACTTTGCCCATGTCATTCTTTGAGTCTGAAAAACAGGCCTATGTTCCCTCCTGGAAAGATCTATCTGAATTATTGCCTACAATCAATCAATCAGTCAACATTTATGAAATACCTAGTCTGTGCCCAGCACTGTACTAAGACAAAAAAAAAAAAAAAGAGATAAAACATTTACATCCTTACCACTAAAATAATGTTATTTCTAGTTTTGAAGGAAAAAATAGAGGGTAGGTAATGGGGAAAGGAGTTTTTCTAGAGAAAAAGCTATTTGGATAATGGTGGTCACAGACCTACAGAGAATAAAGATATCATCCCAGTATGAAGTATGTAGGGTTAGGTATTCAGGGGGTAAGCGAGTCACTTTTACAGTCAAGATATTGAAAGAGTCCTCTTTAGAGTGAATTAGTAATCAATTGGCAAATAAAAAGTGCGCAAATTTAAAAGGGTAAAAGAAAAAATTATTAACAATCTTAGCAGCCCAAACTCTGTACTTGAATTCTATGTTTGGAATTATGAATTATGGTTTGGCAATTTATGTTGATTATTGAAGGTGAGGAGAGTGGTAGACTTTAGGTAGAAGGAGAAAAAGATAGACAATAAAGTGAGATGAACTGAATGATAATTTGGAAAACATGAATAAGAAGTTCAGAATGGACGAGCATTCCAAATGAATGAGTTCTAAACTGAATACCTGGAAGAAACATTTGCGTCTTTGAAATCCACAGATCAATATGAATATTTAAGTGCTGAAAAAACAAAGATATGGCCATAGGAATTTTGACATAACAAATTCAGGTGACAGGTGCCTAAATCCAGTATTTTAATAAGGGAATCATCCCTGGTTATACCAAAGAAAGGCCCTAGATAGAGCCTGAAGCAGAGCCTTGTTACCTTGAGAAAAATGGTCTTACCCACATAACATATTGATGAGGTGTGTGAATGAGTGTGATTCCTTTTGCTCGGAAACAGGCTCAGAAGTGAAAGAATTCAATAAACTCAAAATTCTGTGACAAAAATAGGAGATTTTATTATACATTAAGAAGCTTTCCCTTTAGCATGCTTATTGCTCAACGAGGAGAATCTGTAAAGAATAGTTACCAAAAGACCTATTTTATGAGTAATCAGACCAGGATTTCTCAAATGAATGTGAAGTTTTTTCCTGAAAATGTGACTTTCTTAAAAATCAATAGGAGTTTGATTTGCCCTTGAATGATTCTTCTTATCTCACTCTGAAAGGATATGAAACCATTTGGAGTCTAGGGTTTTTTTTTTTGCAGATCAAAGGGAACATGGTTTTTGTGATTCTATATAATTTTTTACAGCATTCACTCAGGTCATAGAGTTCACTCACATCAATATTTGTGATTTCCTCAAATTTTATATATCTTTCTTTTGGTGGTAGTCAGGGCTAAGTGATTTTGCCAGGGTCACACAGTTAGTAAAGTGTCTGGCATATCTATATCTATCAATCTATAATTTTTTTTATCCCTATCAGAGAAGTACCTTACTTTTGCTTTTTTCTTGTTATTGCTGTGCATTTTATACTGAGGCTAAAGTGAAGGGAGCATCTCTTCCTTAGAGGCAGCATGATAGAGGGTAAAAGTACTAGTTTTAAAGTCAGAGAACTTGACTCCAAATTTCTCATCCTGAAAATGAGAAGACTGTAGTAGATGACCTTTGGTACCCTTTCTACATCTATGATGCTATTCTGAACTCTTCTTCATCCATCATGAAAGGAGCTCTCCATACAAATGCTGCAGGGCAAGGGAAACTGGACCTCTCCCTTTTAATAAAGAAAATTTTGCCCACCTATATCATAAGAAAACCAAAAACTTAAATGAAATGGGTGAATATCTATTTTTTTTAAATAACTTTTTATAGACAGAACCCATGTCAGGGTAATTTTTTACAACATTATCCCTTGCACTCACTTCTGTTCCGATTTTTCCCCTCCCTCCCTCCACCCCCTCCCCCAGATGGCAAGCAGTCCTTTACATGTTAAATAGGTTGCAGTATATCCTAGATATAATATATGTGTGCAGAACCGAACAGTTCTCTTGTTGCACAGGGAGAATTGGATTCATAAGATATAAATAACCCAGGAAGAAAAACAAAAATGCAAGCAGTTTATATTGATTTCCCAGTGTTCTTTCTTTGGGTGTAGCTGCTTCTGTCCATCCTTGATCAATTGAAACTGAATTAGCTCTCTTTATCGAAGAGATCCATTTCCATCAGAATACATCCTCAAACAGTATCATTGTTGAAGTATATAATGATCTCCTGGTTCTGCTCATTTCACTTAGCATCAGTTCATGTAAGTCTCTCCAAGCCTCTCTGTATTCATCCTGCTGGTCATTTCTTACAGAACAATAATATCCCATAACATTCATATACCACAATTTACCCAGCCATTCTCCAATTGATGGGCATCCATTCATTTTTCAGCTTCTAGCCACTACAAACAGGGCTGCCACAAACATTTTGGCACATACAGGTCCCTTTCCTTTCTTTAGTATCTCTTTGGGGTATAAGCCCAGTAGAAACACTGCTGGATCAAAGGGTATGCACAGTTTGATAACTTTTTGAGCATAGTTCCAAATTGCTCTCCAGAATGGCTGGATGTGTTCACAATTCCACCAACAAGGTATCAGTGTCCCTGTTTTCCCACATCCCCTTCAACATTCCACATTATCTTTCCCTGTCATTCTAGCCAGTCTGACAGGTGTGTCTTAATTTGCATTTCTCTGATTAATAATGATTTGGAGCATATTTTCATATGGCTATAAATAGTTTTAATTTCTTCTTCTGAGAATTGTCTGTTCATATCTTTTGACCATTTATCAATTGGAGAATGGCTTAATTTCTTATAAATTAGAGTCAATTCTCTATATATTTTGGAAATGAGGCCTTTATCAGAACCTTTAACTGTAAAAATGTTTTCCCAGTTTATTGTTTCAATGGGTGAATATCTAAAAAAATATATGTGCAATTTAACAGAAGAAGAGATTGTAAATAAACCAATGGAGAGGGTTAAAGGGAGTCGAACAAATCATAAATAAAATCTCAAAGAGAAAAATCAATCCACATATATATTACAAATAATAGCATAATATTATATATAATATGTAATTATATAACAATATATTATATAATGTAATATTACATATTACTACTACATATATATTATATTGCCAAGCATGGCGATAAGAGCCAGGGACAGAAAAAGAGGTCAACATAGTCTCTTCCCTGAAAGCCCTTACGCTCTAAAAGGGAAGATGTGAACATTCAAACAAGCAAAAAAAAAAAAAAATGCTACCAAGCAAATTTCATAGAGGATATTTAAAAATGTAACAGGTTTAATAATTAGGAAGGTTTGGGAAAGGCTTCCAGTAATATATGAAGTTTTAGTTGGGACTTGAAGGAATCCAGGAAAATCGGTAAGTGGAGGTGAGCAGATGTTGACGCTGGGGAGGACCATTTGGGATTTACAAAGCGAATTCTATCAAACATTCAAAGAATAATTAATTGCATTATACAAACTATACAAAGACAGGCAAAGCGATTCTCTCCCATTCCTTCTATGATCTAAGTATAATCTTGCTACCTAAACCAAAGAGAGCCAAAACGGAGAAAGAAAACTATACACCAAGCACATGGACTTATGAATTTATCGAGTATTAGTTACGGAAGCGTACCCGAGTTTTAGTTAAGGAGATTACGGAAGCCTAGCAAGCAGCCGCCAAGTCTTTTCTAGGACTAGCTCCACCCCCAAATTCCCACCTGATTAGGAGAATCCCAGAAAGGGAGAAGACTTACCCCGGTTTATTTTGGTTTGAAAGTCCATAAGACCCACCCCATAGCTAGAGTACGCCAGGACACGACCTAGCAACCGCAACTCTCCTCAGCCCATTGGTCCATTCAATTCAAGCTCCGAGCCAATAGGCGGAGAGCATGTGAACGAACGAACGAATCGGAAGGCGCGGCGCGCGGGTCGAACGCGGCTGCCTGTCGTCTCCTCCGGTCTAGTCAGAGGGAGCTTGAGGAGGCGCGCGCTTACCTTCTGAGGAGACACGGCCCGAGACGCCCCCCAGCCATCATGAGCTCCACGGACCTGCAGCTGCCCACCACTCAGCGATCCATGCCGCTGTTCAAAGGTGAAGGTGTCGGGACCGCGAGGGGAGATGGGGGATGGGTGCTGGAGGCTGGATCTTGGGGCCTAAGAGATTCGGCCGAAGCCTCGATCTCGGGTTGGCCTGCGGGGGTGTGGGGCGGCAGAGGGCGTTGCTTTCCTCCTCACTTCCGGTGAATCTGTATTTTGAGACTGGGAGCTTCTTGAGGGCAGAGACTACCCTTTGCTTTTCTTTGTTTCCCCAGCTGAAACCAGCACCTGGTACGTAGTAGGTGCTGCTTAAATACTTATTGACTGACTGACTGACTGGTTTGTGATGGGAGTTCGGGGAGTGGGAGTAGGTCAGTCCGGGGGAGACACTTGGTTCCGGCTGTTCAGAACTGTCTGTGGCGTATGGTCGATTGAACTAGGAGACTGGGTGATGGGGTGCATGGGGGCAGGGCTTTCGTGGTTCCTGAAGGGGCTCCTCTCTCTCCCCTCTCCCTCCCGTCGTGTGTCCATTGCGTTAATGCATCTGTGCTACAGACACGGGTAGCCAGCGTGATCACCACCTGCTCTCTGCTGTCTTCCCAGTCTCATATCAAGGTGAAGTTCAAAAGGGGGTCTGGTCTGCTGGCTACACCATCGTCCAGATCTCCCAGGGGGGAGAGGGAAAAGGAGAGCCTACCTTTGAAACAGCATTTTACAACCCTTAAAGTGTTATTTAAATGCTAGCTATTTTTCCTACTATTCGTATTGTTATGTAAATATTAGCCATTAAACTATTGCCAGTTATATTCATGTCGCTAATTGTGTTTACATTATATTAACGCTTGTTACTATATTATGTCATAAATGCTAGCTATTCATTTATATTATGTAAATGCTAATTATAGTTGCATTATATAAATGCTCGCTACTGTATATCATGTAAATGCTAGTTATTTTATATCACACTAGATGCGAATGTTATTTATGTTGTACAGATGCTAGCTCCTCTATAATAAATATTGGCTATAATATTCATGTAAATGTAAATATGAATTATGTTTTTATATAAATGCCAGATTTTTTCATGTAAATGCTAACATTTGTAATTATGTTTTATATGTGTTAGCTATTTTTTTCCCTGTTTTGATGGTATTCTATTGTGGGTTATGTTTCTTGTGCAAAATGGATGGTAGACATTTGAGTATCTCCTACTTCTTAGGTTATTAACTTTGAGCCAGAGTAATGCTATGGAAAGGAATATTCAATGGGTGTTCTAACCCCAGTGGTACTACTTAATGCATGGCATGTGAGTGGCAGGGTCTTCTAGGAGATAGTGCACCTAACTTGAAGTCAGAAAGATCTGGGTTCAAATTTTGTTTCAGAAACTTGCTAGCTGATTGACTCTTTTGTAATTTGTATAGATTGGTTCTCCAAATCCTACCTGAACGAGTTGCTATATTTAAAAATAGATTTTCATTTTATTTCAACCTCTACTTCAACCATGCATCCTTCTTTATGATATACCTGTACCTCAGTTTTTTTATCCATAAAATAAGGGGTTTGGACAGTGGTTCTTTTTTGATCACAGATAGAGAATATATATATATATATTTTTTTTTTTTGGAGAATCTTAGCACATTAAAAAGATAGTTGGGAGAATTAATCATACCCAGTTAATAGCAAGTTTTGAATTCCACATAATTCATGACAAGTTCCATACAGTTCATGACATATCTAGCTAGTGTGTCCTGGCATATTCTGTAAGAACCATTGGCTTCTAGCTCTAAATCTATGCTGCTGTGATCTTGTTAGATAAAACAGAATCCATTAATTTCTACTTTCCAGTTATATAGAGGCTTTACTTTGAACAAATATTTCTTTGAAATACTGTTAATTGAAAGAGCTTTAATTTGTTAGTATATTTGTTGAAATTTCAGTGTAGTTAATTTATCTTTTCCATTTGTCTATTAGAACAAAGAAGACAAAAATTTGAGGAATATCTTGCAAGAAAGAAAGCCTTTTCTTCCTTAAATTTACAGGAAAAGCAGATAACCAGGTAGGGTAAAGCTTATTTGAGTTTTATAACATAACACTTAAGACAAAGGTATTTCTTTTTTTTCTTTATTAAAGCTTTTTATTTTTCAAACATATGCATTGTTAATTCTTCAACATTAACTCTTGCAAAACGTTGTGTTGCAATTTTTCCCCCCTTCCCACACCCACTCCCCTAGATGACAAGTCCAATATATGTTAAACATGGTAGAAATATATGTTAAATCCGATATATGCATACATATTTATACAATTACCTTGATGCACAAGAAAAATCAACTCAAACCAAGGAAAAAAAAAAGAAAATGCAAGCAAATAACAACAAAAAGTGAGAATGCTATGTTGTAAACCACACTGAGTTCCCACAGTCCTCTTTCTGGGTAGATGGGTCTCTTAACCACAAGATCATTGGAGCTGGCATCAATTATCTCTTTGTTGAAGAGAGCCACATTCATCAGAATTGATCATTGTATAATCTTGTTTTTGCCATGTATAATGATCTCCTGGTTCTGCTCATTTCCCTTAGTATCAGTTCATGTAAGTCTCTCCAATCCTCTCTGAAATCATCTTGCTGATCGTTTCTTAGAGATGAGTAATAATTCGATTACATTCATGTACTATAATTTATTCGGTCATTCCCCAGTTGATGGGGATCCACTCAGTTTCCAGTTCCTTGCCACTACAAAAGGGGCTGCCACAAACATTTTTGTACATGTGGGTCCCTTTCCTTCCTTTAAGATCTCTTTGGGATATAAGTCCAATAGAAACACTGCTGGGTCAAAAGGTATGCACAGTTTGATAACTCTTTGGGCAGAGTTCCACATTGCTCTCCAGAATGGTTGGATCAGTTCACAACTCCACCAACAATGTATTAGTGTCCCAGTTTTCCCATATCCCTGCCAATATTTATCATTATCTTTTCCTGTCATCTTAGCCAATCTGAGAAGTATGTAGTGGTATCTCAGAGTTGTTTTAATTTTCAGTTCTCTGATCAGTAGTGATTTGAAGTATCTTTTCATATGACTAGAAATAGTTTCAATTTCTTCATCTGAAAATTGTCTGTTCATATCCTTTGACCTTATCAATTGGAGAAAGGCTTAAATTCTTATAAATTTGAATCAATTCTCTATTTTAGAAATGAGGCCTTTATCAGAACCTTTGAATTAAAAATGTTTTCCCAGTTTATTGCTTCCCTTCTAATCTTGTCTGCATTAGTTTTATTTGTACAAAAACTTTTTAACTTAATATAATCCAAATTATCTATTTTGTGATCAGTATTTCCATTTCTTCTTTGATCACAAATTCCTTCCTCTACAGATCTGAGAGGTAAACTATCCTATGTTCTAATAATTTGTTTATAATATAATTCTATCTAGATCATGAACCCATTTTAACCTTATCTTGGTATTTGGGGTTAGGCATGGGTCAATGTCTAGTTTCTGCCATACTAGTTTCCAATTTTCCTCGCAGTTTTTGTCAAATAGTAAATTTTTCATCTCAAAAGCTGGGGTCTTTGGATTTGTCAAACACTAGATTACTATGTCATTGGCTATTTTGTCCTGTGATCCTAATCTGTTCCACTTATTGACTACTCTATTTCTTAGCCAGTACCAAATGGTTTTGATACGTGCTTCTATATAATACAGTTTTAGATCTGAGTACAGCTAGGTCACCTTCATGGGCATTTTTTTTTTTTTCACTAATTCCCTTGAAATTCTTCTAGATGAATTTTGTTATTATTTTTTCTAGATCTGTATAATAATTTCTTGGGAGTTTGATTGATATAGTACTAAATAATTAATTTAAGTAGTATTGTCATCTTCATTATATTCTTTTGACCTATCCAAAAGCACTTGATATTTTTCCAATTGTTTAAATATGACTTTATTTGTGTGGAAAATGTTTTGTAGTTGTGTTCTATTGTTCCTGATTTTCCTTGGCAGAAGGATTCTCAAATATTTTATACTATTGATAGTTATTTTGAATGGAATTTCTCTTTTGGCTGAACTTAGGTAATATATATAAATGCTGATGATTTACGTGGATTTATTTTGTATCCTGAAACTTTGCTAAAGTTGTGAATTGTTTCTAGTAGTTTTTTGGTTTATTTTCTAGGGTTCTTTATGTATACCATCATATCTGCAAAGAATAATTTGGGTTCCTCGTTACCTACTCTAATCCCTTTAATCTCTTTTTCTTCTTTTATTGCCAAAGATAGCTGATGGTTTTAACTAGATGCTACTGATTATTTTAAGGAAAAGTCCATTTATTCCTATGCTCTCTAATGTTTTTTAATAGGAATGGGTGTTGAATTTTATCAAATGATTTTCTGCATCTATTGAAATAATCATATGTTTTTTGTTAGTTTGGTCATTGATATAATCGGTTATGCTAATAGTTTTCCTAATATTGAACCAACCCTGGATTCCTAGTATAAATCCTACTTGGTTATAATGTTTTATCCTGGGGATGACTTTCTGTAATCTCTTTGCTAGTATTTTATTTAGGATTTTTGCATCAATATTCATTCTCTGTTTTCATCCTGCCTGATTTAGGTATTAGTACCTTGTCTATGTCATAAAAGGAATTTGGTAGGAGTCCTTTCTCTATTTTTTCAAATAATTTATATAGTATTGGAGCTAATGGTTCTTTAAATGTTTGGTAGAATTCACTTGTAAATCCATGTGGCTCTGAAGATTTTTTCTTAGGAAGTTGATTAATAGCTTGTTCTAAAATAGAACTATTTAAGTAGTTCTCCTGCTTAACACATGTGCCACGTGCATGAGAAAGCTATTCCTTTTATCCCCACATGTTAGAAATCCTAGTTTCTTTTAAGGTTCCATTCAGATGTACCTGCTTACAAGATACCTTTCTTGATTTCCTTTTTACAATATGTATAGATTAGTTCTCCAAATCCTATGAGTAAGTTAACTATATTTGAAAATAGATTTTTATTTTATTTCCACCTATACTTCAGGGTTGCATCCCTCTTTATTGGCTTTTGCTCAAGATTCTGCAGTGACAGAGGACACAGTATATTGCAAGACAGCTTATTCTGATGATACCTCAAATTGTTGGGATATTTTTCCATATATTGTGCTGAAATCTTTTTATCTATAACTTAACCTCCATTGGTTCTCCTTTCATTTTCAGTCAAGCAGAATAATCTATTTTAAAAATTATAATTCTTCAGGGAGTTTTTGAGCCTGAGAATATTGATCTAAAAAGAGAAGTTGTGAAATTGTATCTATTCTTACATTTCTAAGCTTTGGGCAGTTGGTAGCTTTATGATCAGACACTTCATTGACCTCTCTAAGCTTCATTTGTAAATTGAAAATAATATTTGTGCTATCTACTTGACAGAATTTGTTTTGAGGAAAGCATTTTGTAAACTTCTTAAAGAACTATATAAATTTTTTTGTTTTATTATTGTGACAAGTGAAAAACCCTGTGAGACTTTGCTTTGGAGTGTTTAATAATCTCTTAATTAGGCTAGCTAAATAAAGTGGTGGTCAGTGGTTTTTCCTCAGCAAACTAAAGACAAAAACATGGAGAGCCTGAAAGCCTTAATTTTCATTTATTTATTTATTCATTCATTAAGTGACTTGATCATACAGGTAAGAAGCATTAAGTGTCTCAGGCTGGTTTTGAATTCAGGTCCTCTTGAATCCAGGGCCAATGCTTGATTCACTGTACCATCTAATTGCTCCTACCTTAAATATAGTTTGAGAGGGAATGCTTTTAACAAGTGAAAATCAACCCTGATGGTCAACATTTAATGAGGAGGTAGCCTTCAGCACCTCCTGCTTGGATTTGGGTTAATCATGAGATTTAGCTACTTGCAACAATCTGGATAGGGGGAATTTATCTCCATCAGATCACTCTGGTTGGTTTCCTCCTTCATAAGCTAAATTCTAATAGAGGGTTAAAGACAAGGGCTCATTTCCTTGAAACAAGAACATATCCAGACTAGGTTCTATTTACTAAATAGAAGGTCTCCTGCTTGGTGAAATTTTCCCCAAAATCAAGCATGATCCTTAAGGGTTGGGACAACCTCATCTTATCAGTCATGTCTTTCAGAAACCAAAATTCTACAATTTCTGGGCCCTAAATAGGGAAATAAAAGTAGAAAAGCCTGAATCCTTAGTTATTAATATAATAGCAAACATAGTTGTATGGCTTAATCATTATAATTACACAGCCTTTTAATTTTGATTTTTTTAAAAATTGTTCTATCTGTGGATGTTGTTATCTTCAATGTATATGTGAATTTCCTTACTACTTACTTTACTTTTCATGTCTTCTCATGCTTCTCTGTATCTATATTTATCATTTTTTGTGCCACAGTAATATTTTAGTCATCATTTTAATACCTTATAATTTTTAAAGAGCTTTTATCTACATCAATAAATAGTCCTGTGATATAGGAAGAGAAGAGTTGTTTATTCTCATTTTTAAGTGAGGAAAACTGAAGCATGAAGAGTTTGTGATTTGCCTAAAGCCACATAGTATGTGGTCTATGTGTAATAATGCCTATTCCAGATTTTGTTTTCCTCATTTAGTTCAGAATTTTCTTCCTCAGCACACTTAAACTTATTACAAATGACTAATAGAAGTTGTGATTCTGTTTAAGAAAGCAGGAAGCATAATATATTTTAGAAATATTTCCATTGGTGTTGATTAAAATAAAGAAAAAGATTTAAATACTTAATGAATTGACTGGTCAGTTATGCAGAGTAACTAAGGATTTTGAATAGTTGAAGTTTTATTGTATCTTTTTGTAATGTTATTTCTGTTTTATCTCTTTTTACTACATTTTAAAACTGTAATTTTATTGCTTAAAAATTATAAACAATATCTTAGGGGACTGTTGACTTTTCAGATAACTATTTTCTTTGTGAAATATTTGGAAACTAGAAAGACTCGGAAATAATTGGAAATTCCATACTTTACAACCTGCGAATCTATAGTGATAGGGTATTTCATTCTGAAAATATTTCCTGGGGTATGAAATTGGGGTTTCACCTCACAAAGACAATTGTTAACATAAAAATTCTTGCTGGAAGACTCTTCTGCTTGTCAAAATGGTCATAGAGATAATCAAACTAATAAATGTGAGGAACTTAATGTGGATTTTGAACCAAAACAAACTCAAACATCTTCTAAATCAAAAAAGTTTGTTACTTCAAAGATAACTAAAGAAAGATAAAAAGGACCCATTTGTACAAAACCATTTATAATAGCTCTTTTTGTTGTAGCAAAAAAAAACAAACTAAACTAAGTGGCCACTCTCATAATTTGGAGGGTGTCTGAACAAATGATATCATAAGAATGCAATGAAATATTATTAATGCCATAAGAAAGGGATGATGTCAGAGAAAGGTATCTGGGAAGATGCAAATTAATTGATACATAGTAAAATGAGCAAAATCAAGACAACAGTTTATACAATAGCAATATTGTAAAATTAATCAAGTTTGAAAGCTTTAAGAATTCTGATTACTGCAATGATCATCTAAAATTCCAGAGAATTGATAATAAAACATGCTATGACAGATAATTAATGCATGCAGGATCGAGAATCAGCCATATAGTTTTGGATATGGCTAGAAAAGAAATTTGTTTTACTTGAGTTTGCAAAATTGTTACTAAGGTTTTCTTTATTTTTCAATCTGGGAGCAAAGAATATAGAAGCAAATAAAATTAATTTTTATTAATTGAAAAAATAGAATTTATCTTTAAAATAAGGTAATAAAGGTGTCATGCCAAAGCATACCAAAACTAAAATTCGTATCAATATATTTTAACATAACATAAAATAACTGTTTATATGTAGTTTGAATTTCTTGTGTGAAAACCATTATGAGTTTGCTTTTTTTTATTAAAGAAATGCTGAAGTATCAGGTATTTTGATACCTCAAAGTGGAAGTGATTTATAATTAACTTAGACTTTTTATAAATGAGAGCTTTTAAAGTATGTGGGGAAGTAAGGAATATGTATATTTTTAAACAGTTCAAATTCTTAAAATTTTTCCTTTGTCTTTTTCTTTTTTAAAGCAATACTACTAACTATAATAAAAAAGTAACTGGAGACTCAATCAAGAAGATTCCAAAAACACTAAAGCTTACCAGCACTAAAATGGTAAGTCTAATATTTAAATCCTTTATTTTTAAATTTTATAATTTAATCCTGTGCTTGTTTTTTTTCCTATTTTTTTTTCTCTGATAAAAATTAATCATAAATTATTGACTCATCTAATTAACTATTTCAGGATGATAAAGAAAATGTTAATCGGCCTATATGGAGAAAAAATATCCTGACAGTAGAAAGAAATGGCATTCCTTTAAAATCTACCAATATATTAACAAATTCAACCGTAGAAGTTGATGTCTGTTATCCTGAGAACTGTGATCAAACTATACAAGTGTTACCAAATGAAGATGACCCTAAAATTCGCTCTGTATCACTTAGTCAAACCTTTCGCCTTAAAAGAAATAGTAAGGAGAAACAACTAGCTGCAGAGAAATTGAAGCAAGACGCTACTTTGCCAAAGAAGCCAGTCCTTGGTTCCTATCGTGGTAGAGTTGTCCAGTCTAAAGTTAACTCATTTCGAAAGCCATCAGTGGTTACAGAAGAAGGTTCTATGACAAATAAGACAACTTCAACTACTATTCCTAAAACTCAGTCTGTAAGCAAAATCGACATAGCTGTGAAAGGCGGTAGAACAACATCTATTACTAGTTCCACTAAATCTAATAGTATTCCTTCTTCCCAGAACAAAACAGCCTTTCAATCTTCTCGGAAAAATCAGGTTGATGCTATCCAGAACAAAGAGAAAGAAGCCACTGTTAGAACAGCTGTCAATGTTACTATCCGAAGAGAGCCTCTTAAAAAGAGATTACCTCTCTCAAATCCAGTTCCACCAAATGTCAAGACTAATCTGATTTCTAGTGTAAAAGAAAATGAAGCTTCATCAAAATATAAAACACCTGTAGCTATAGCCATTCATAATTCTGAATCCAAACCTGCCTCAACTTTCAGCAGTAAATTCAGAGAGGATTCCAAAATCGTTGATAAGAGAAGATACACATTAACAAGACCACCTATTAATACAGGACGAAGAACTACACTAACCAAAGAATCAGCAGAAGAAAGAAGGTAAAAATAAATCACCAAAAGGGCTTACTAAATTATTTTCATAATAGTTTACAAACTGCTTTTTAGTACAATATAATTTACTAGGCATGTATTTCCTTTTCCATGGTTTGCACATAACTTTAAACTATTCTAGAAAGATGGCCCCTAAAGCAAAGCATATGATTAGATGTTTTTATATTAATGCTATTTTTAAAATAATCTAAATTAAAACTTGATTCTTTTGAGATGATCCTTGAGATTAACAGCACCTAAATTTCAAAGCCTGGCTATATGCAACTTGAATACCTCCTTAGAATATTGAATCCTTTCCACATTACTATCTTTCCTTTTTTTTTTTTTTTTTTTTAATTTAATTTTTTTTTTTTAAACGAAATCTTATTGAATGTTAGCATGGCAACATTAAGCATGGTACAGTAGAAATCACTAGCTATATAATCAGAGAATCTAAGTTTGATCCTGACTCTGACACTTAAAATTTGGGTAAATTATTTTACTCCTCTGGGCTTTGGTTTCCTCATCTGTAATCATAGGTGACTTAATATAGACAATCTCTAGGATCTCTTTTAGTTCTATATTTATGATCCTAACATATTTTCTTTCATTGTAGAGCTCGTCTGCTTGAGTGGCAAAATGACAACAGAAGAGTAATTAAAAGACCACCTATATCTGGTCTACCTGCTCCATCTAAGATGGAATTACCAAAAGAAAAACCAGTTGAGTCTTTCTGGACCACCATTGCAGAAGAAGATGAGCAAAGATTATTCACTGATAAAGTTAACAAAATATTTTCTGAATACTTGAACTTAATTAATAAGGTATTTTAGAATTTTAATTTATTTAATTCAGTAGTTACTACTTCATTTGTATCATCAGTCTTGTTTGTCTAAATTTTCAGTCATGTTTCACCAATGTCATTTTTGAGATTAAAAATCTTTTGTATAAAAATAATCTTATATTTTTGAGTAAGCCAATTTATAGGACTATCAGTTATAGAAGTAGGAAAATTAGTCTCATTACTTGAGTGACAAAAATTGTTTATCTTACTGGATTTTTATAGATAATAAATATTTGTGGCAGAATGGTGATGAGATTTTCAAATTCCTTTTTCTTTTGTCATTGATAGTCTTTTATCAAAAATATTTAATAAGCACAAAATTGACACTACTGAGAGAAATCAAAATATTATATATTAAAAGCACAACCACATTTTTGAAGACCATATAGACCACAAAGCCTGTTCCCCTAGCTCACCAATCTTTGTAATTGAATTCTTTTGAAAAAAATTTTTTTTAATTATTGATTTTACATCACTTAGTTTCCCTTAGTGTCTCTTTCACTTTACCTCCTAGAAAGCTATCTCATGCATCAAAAGTTTTTTTCTTTTTTTTTTTCCTGAGGCAATTGGAGTTAAGTGACTTGCCCAGGGTCACACAGCTAGGAAGTGTTAAGTGTCTGAGGTCAGATTTGAACTCGAGTCCTTCTGACTTCAAGCCTGGTCCTCTATTCACCTAAATGCTTCAAAAGTCCCCCCTCCTCCCCCAAAAAAAAGAAAAAGAAGAGGAAAAATCAGGATAACTGATCAATACACCAAAAAAGTCTGAAAATATTTCCAATATACAACACTTGTAAACCTTCCACCTCTGGAAAGAGATAATTTGGGAATGTTGCATATCTTCTTTTGCCTTGCTTTTACTTTATGCTTTTGCAACATTCACTCATAATTTTATTTGTATATTTGTTTCCTATATTGTAATTAATGTTTACATTGTTTTGGAGCTCCGCTTACTCAGCATCATTTCATGTTGCTTTTTTCATGCTCTATTCATATTTCCCTTTTCTTAAAGAATAATATTCCATTTCATTCCTGTGCCACAATTTCTTTAGTCATTCCCCAATCTATAGCCATGTACTTTGTTTCCAATTCATTGCTATCACAAAAAGTACTGCTGTAAATATTTTCGCATATATAGGAATTTTTTCTTAATGGTTTCCTTGGGGTCTAAGATACAAATGGAGTTTCTGAGTCAAAGGATAAATACAATTTAGATATTTTATTTGGATAATTTTAAAGTGCTTTCCAAAATGGTTGTATTGATTTATTATACAGTGTATTAGGGTACCTATCTCTGCACACCTTCCAATATTGACTGTTCCCATCTTTTGTCACCTTTGGCCGATTTGCAGAGTAAGGGATTCCTCAGAGTTGTTTTGATTTGCATTTTTATTATTAGAGATTTGGAGCATTTATCTCTCGTTTGGTTTAGAATAAATCTTCTCATTAACTGTGAGAGGTATGTAATATGGTTCTCTTCCTTTCAATTTTGTTTTTTTTAAGTATGACTTAAAATAGTAAAGTGGCATACGCATTTAAAATTAGTATGTAATATAAGGTGTTGGCTTAAGCCTAATTTTTGCCAAAATGCTTCCCAGTTTTTCTAGCTGTTTTTATCAAATAGAGTTCTTTTTTAAGAATTGTGCTGTGTGCAGTATTTAATAAGTAAATAATTTCTTCTTTCTAGAAATATTTTTAATACCTCTTTTAAGTTGAACATCCATATTTTTTCATTAATAGGCTTAGATTTGTCAGAAAGGTCACCTTGGATTGCATCTTTTGCTCTTTGGGACAAATGCCATTTTTTTCTACAATTTCTTGTGGGTGCAGAATAGTCTTGTGTTATTAGAATTTTCCTTCTTTGTTTTATGTATGATGGGGATTTTCCTGGTTGCTTACAGAATTTGTTGCTTGTTTGGTAGAGTTTTAACTATTATGTGTCTTGGAGTTTCCCCAAGAATTTTTGGACTTTTTTCTTGTATTATTTCTTACATGATGGTGTCAGGTTTTTGACTTGTCATTTTCATTTAGGAAATTTAAATCCTTAAGTTGTTTCTAAACATCGTGTCTTCAAGATCAGTATTTGTATGGAGAGCATACTATCTTTTAAAAATATTATTGCTTTTTGATTCTTTCCTAAATTGTCCTTTATTTCCATATATTTGCATTCCTAATTATTTTCTTTTATTTCTTTAGTAAGACTTGCCACTATGAACTCCTTTTTTCTGTTCTACCAATTATTTCTGTTGTATGGACATAAATTCTGCTTTCACTATTGTTAATTCCTTCATTAAATCATTCAGAAACATTTTAATGTGTTTCTTTGCTCTGTTAGGGATCTTCAGGATCCCTCTCCCTCATCAGGTATTAATTCAGTTTTCCTTTGTTTTGAGATATTTATGAATGCTTGTGCTATTTTACCTGATCTAAAGACCATATTTCCTTCTGTTATTATCATCTTCCTTGTTGTTTATCTGTTTATGCTCATGGTCATTGAGTTTTTTTCTCTCTGAGCTCTTTAGTAGTATGAGTCTTTTTCCTTAATTCCCCCTATTGTTCACTTCCTAACTCTTCCCCTTTTTAATGGCAGTTACTGTGGGAGCTGGATCTCAAAGCTATTTTAGTTTCTTTATATACTAGATAATTGATATTTCACCAACCTTGATCTGTGCTCCAAGTAATTTCTGAGGGTATTGAACCAGCCTCACAAGGATGTTGGGCTCATTCCTACAAGCCTAGTAGATTTCCACATAACCTTAAGTATGTTCTGTCTCATTTCTCTTTTTTCCTCAGTTCTCTGATTAAGCTCTAATGTGATACATCTTCTATCACAACCTAAGCCACTTTGACTTTCAGGTTTCTGAGACACTAGAAGAGGGGGGATGGGTCAGGGGTGGAGACTGTTCACCAGCTGAATTCTTGATAGAATTTAACTGAATGAGTAAGGCTCCCATGAGAACCTAGGGAAGAAGTCCTGATTAGTTTAATTCTTGCCATGCTGTAGAACTTTGACCTCTGGCCATGTACAGACACATGTAATAGTTTACATGTTACTTTTTCTTTTAACTTTTATCTTATTTTTAATTGATAACTTTTGCTTTTATATTTCCTTCATTTCCAGAGACAGCTAGGTGGTACAATGAATAGAGCACTGAGCTTGGAATCCGGAAGAGCTAAGTTCAAATTTGGTCTCAGACATTTAATAGCAGTGTAATACTGAACAAATTGCTTAACTTGCCTCCTTCAGTTTTCTCTATTGTGAAATGGATTTAATAATGGCATCTAACCCCCAGGGTTGTTTTGAGGCTCAAATGAAAGAATATTTGTAAAATGCTTATTAGTACAGTACCTGGTACATAGTTGATAATAAATGCTTGTATATTTCCTCTCAGTTTTCTTTTTTTTCTTCCTCCCTCCATCTTTCCTTTATTTTTTCCTTCAGAGTAAATGTTGTCCATCTCCCCTCCAGTAAGCCGCCATGTCTTGTGACAAAGGTATAAAAAGCTGTTCAGCAAAGCCAGCCAGCATATCAACTGTGCATTACAATATATTCCAAACATGTAATTTCCTATCTCTACCAAGAAGGGAGGGAGGTATAATTTTTCAACTGTTCCGGATCTAGTGTGGCCATTTCATACACCTACTTTTTCATAGAAGGATTTGATAGATCTCGTCTTTTCTTACTTTAGTAAAATATTTGTACAATCTTATATTTTTTCTTTGAATGTTAGAATTTTCTTGTAAATCTTTCTAGTCCCAGATTAGTTTTTCCTTTGAGAACTCCTTTTTAACTTATTCATGCATAATGCTGCTTTTTCTAAAACTTATGTGGTCCTAGGAACCTTTAGAAGCTCTAATACTATTTATCTTCTGAATTAAGGTTCTTTACCTTAGTATCATAAGAGATTTTGTACTTTTATTTAACTGTATAGGGCCAGGTTAAATTTCAAAAGACCAAAATTCTTCTTATTTTTCAAAGTGTTTAAAATTGTTATTGATTAAACTTAGAGATCCATATTAGCACCATTCTTTTGCTTCAGATTGCAAAATGATTGAAAGGGATTTAAAGGAAGAAACATGTAATATGCACATTTTTGCAGTTTCATAGTAAGTCAAGATATTGGTTCTTTTGGAAGCTAGATAAAGATTTTTCTTTAAAAAGAAGCTGAGATATTAACTTAAAACTATAAGTAGTCCCCACTTTTCTTTTTGTATATACATGTCTTATAGGAAACTTCACTAGAAGTAGAATTGCAGAAAAACTACTAGGTGATTTCTTTTTATGTTGACTTGGTCACCATCTAAACTATAAAGTAATGACTCTATTATTAAGTCAGTATTAAAATTTCAGGGAAATTATCAGATGGGTTACAGAATATTAGAACTAGAGGGAACTTTGGAAGGAAATCATCCATTTCAAACTTTTAATTTTATAGATGAGAAACCAGTTCTGGACAAATGAAATGCTTCACTCAAAATTATACTGTAAGTGGCAGAGGTAGAACTTGATCCCCACTGCATATTCTACTATACCAAGGATTGATGATTAATCACCAAAACTGAGGGTGAAATACTTTTTTTTTTTTTTCATTTTTGGGTATGTAGATATGTAATTCTTGAGGAAATTAAAATCTGGTGTGCAGCAAATCTCAAATTTATAATACTTCAGCTTTAACATTTACTTTTGCATGGATAAAAAAAAATCAGTTACCAAAAAAATTCAATTAGACATTTTATACACACAATTTTTCTGGTCTCATTATAACAATCATGATAGTTAACTTTTTTTTCCCCCAAGGGTATTATTCAGACTTCTACTATCACCTCTTTTTTTGCTCTCGCAGATATTTTATATTAATAAGCATCTCAACTATTACATAAGAGAAAAGAAGTAAATCATTTCTAGGATTATGTCTATATCTAGTATCTCTAAACCCGTGTATATAGTCTAACCAATTATCAGTTATCCATAATGTTTTAAGCAGGAAAGATAAATATATTGTCATTTATTTTACTTTTTTGTTCTCCAACTTTAGGGATGTCCAAGGGAAGAAGTACTTTTAACACTGGATGAGCTTATTGTAAAAATTCCAGATGCCAAGAAACTTGTTAAATACTGGGTGTGTCTTGCACGCCTTGAACCAATTACAAGTCCTCTTGAAAATATCATTGCAATATATGAAAAAGCTATTCTTGCAGGGGCTCAGGTGAGAACTACAATTTATTAGTATTTATTATTGTATGATTATCATAATTATTCTAGAAATTATTAGTGTAAATTATAACAAATTGGTTATTTACATGGTTTGGAAAGGATCACAAAAGTTCTGCTGTTAACAATATTGATTTCTTTTATAAAATTATCATCCATTTCCCAGAGATGATCAGGCATTGATGACCTAATTATAAAAGTTACATAAAACAAGAAGTAATTTTTTAAATTTGGAACAAAAAAAATATAACTGAAAAGTATAGATTGCATATTTGCTTCTCAGGAGGAGACATGTATGGGAAACAGAATTATAACTGGTTTGCATCCTGAATCTGCATTTTAAATTAAAATAAATTCTGTGTTCTTAAGGAAATATTTTGCTTTCATGGAAGGAAACTTACTTGGCAAACTGAATTAGAACAGGTTTGCATAATAAATCTCCTTTTTAAAGGAAAAGAAATTTGAAAATATTGTCTGAGAAATTACTTTTCAAAAAATACTTGTCCAGCATGCTTGTTAACGGCTTTAGAGCAGTTTTACTGCCTCATTCTCTCAATACATTTGCACCCATATGGTGTGGGCAATAAAATAGCATTGTTTTTTCAAAAATATATTCCATATTCAGATAATTCTCACATTTTAAACTTTTGTCCAAATTCATCTTTATCATTTCTGATGTACATCCTAGTGTATACTATACATAATACTTCTTATTGACAATATAATTGCCATACTTTTTTAAAAAATGAAATTGAGGACATGGTTTGTGGACAGCTCATATAATCATTTTTATTTGCTATAGCATTTAAATGAAAGGTAATTCAGGCCATTTATTAGAATGGTTAATTTCATTAACATCACTTCCTTCACCCCTAAATTCCATTCAGAATTGATCAATTCCTTGAAAAGTCTTCATTTATATGATTAATTTTTGGTTATGAAAAATGGTGCTAATAATCACAAATGCAGAAGAATCAGCTTTACTAAGTATTTTTTAGTAGTTTATTAATCAGAATAAATAAAGTCATTTATTAATCAGAACAGTGGTTTTCATACTGGTCTCAAGATTATGATCAGTCTTTAAATTTATTGAAGTGCTTTTGTTTATATCAGTTATGTCTGTATTATGAGTTAAAGCATTATAATATTATTATAAAAGTAATATTAACTTGTTGGAACCACTGAAAGGATTTTGATCAGAAAATTCCTCTGTGATAATTGAGGTCAGTTCTAATGATCTTGTGATGGAGAGAACCATCTATACCCAGAGAAGGGACTGTGGGAACTGAGTGTGTTTCACAACATAGCATTTTTATTTTTTTCGTTGTTGTTTTTGCTTGCATTTTGTTTTCTTTCTCATTTTTTTTTTCTTTTTAACATGTTTAACATATATTGGATTACTTGCCATCTAGGGAAGGCAGTGGGGGAAAGAGGAGAAAAATTTGGAACACAAGATTTTGCAAGGGTCAATGTAGAAAAATTATCCATGCATGTGTTTTGAAAATAAAAAGCTTTGATTTAAAAAAAAAAAAAAAAAAAAAAGGAAATCCCTCTGCTACAATTCTATATGACTGCTATACTAAATGGGATCAATTTGTCAAGCATCTTTAATAAGTAGAATTGATAGGAAAATGTTTGATAATGCAATTAAAATGAATATTGTTCTGAAGTATTCTTAAGACAAATTAAGAAGTAAACCAGTGTCAACTCTCCCATAGCCTTCCAAACAAGTTGGAATATTAAGAAACAATCGGCATCTTTGGAAACATATATTTCAAGTCTTCTACTCTTACATATAAATATAAATGTCCCACAAAAGTTTGTTAACCTCTGATTGTATTCCAGTATGTATGATCATAAGCAATTTTCTCCATGGGCTTTTATGGAGCATATTCCTAAAGCTTATCTTCTTATCTTTTCTTGGAGGATTTGGCCAACAACTCTGTTTTCACAAATATTTGAATATATCTCTGACTATACATGGCACTGCGTCATATATTTTGGGAAATATGAAACTTTATCAAACATAGACCTTCAAGAAGCATACAATCTAGTGATGGTATTAAGGGAGAAAACATTAAACATTTATATAGCAGCTACAATGTGCCAGGTGCTTTGCTAAACTATTTGATCCTTACAATCTCACAAAGTAATAATAATAGCTAACATTTACATAGCACTTACTCTATACCAGGGACTATACCAAGCACTTTAAAATTATTCTCTTATTTGATCCTTACAACAACACTGGTGGGGGATAGATATTATTATTTTCTGCATTTTACAGTTGAATAAATTGACACAAATCAAATGGCTTACTCAGGGTCACATAGTAAGTTTCTGAGGCCAGATTTGAAGTCAGGTCTTCTAACTCCAGACTCCATTTTCATAGTGCTTATAGTTCACAAAGTACATTTTCATGGATTGTCTCATTTAAATTTTCTAGTCCTGTGAGATAGAGAGATGGGAAAACTGAGGTTCAAATAGGTTAAATGAATTTCCCTTAGTCATACAATAAACGAATGAAAAATATGAAACGATGCTAGAGTCTTTTGATTGCAAATCAAATATTCTTTCAGTAATGAAGAAACTAAAATGAGGGTAATAGCACCAATTTCATGGAGTTGTTGTGAGAATCAGTGTGTAAAGCATTTTTCAAACTAAAACATTAAAATATATGAGCTACTGTTCCATAAAAACTAGAGAGAAAGCTCCTACAAATAATATGGTAGAAATATAATATAAGCTTTCAGAGAAGGGAAAGACAGCTAAGTGCCACAGTAGATAGTGCTATGCTTGTAGTTAGAAAGACCTTAAATCAGATTTGGTCTCAGACACTTAACCAGCTACTTGCCTCTTGGCAAGTCACTTTAAAAATAAAACTCTGCCTCAGTAAGGGCATTGATCTGAGTGTTAGGCTAAGAATCTAGAATTTGTGCAGAATATATTGAAAAATAGGAGAGGCTGGAATCAAATAAACATTGGATGATTGTTTCTACAATCATGGGGTCATAAAAATCTTGATTTTAGGATGATAGTAGTAGGATTAGGAAGGAAAATAGTTATGAAATTAAAAACCCAAATATTCATGTATATGTGTATATATATATATGTGGAAGTATACATACATGTACATAGGAAGGACCCTTATTTCATATTTCAAATATTTCTGGTTTTAAAATATGAACATGTACTCCCTTAATCTTAATGTTTACTATGGCCAACTTAGTGTTTTGAGACTAAAAATTTTGCCTTATTCTATGCTTTTCTTTACTAAGAAGGATTAATTTTGTTTTCTTAAGCCTATGGAAGAAATGCGACACACATTTGCAGACATCTTAACAATGAAGAGTCAAGTGACGGCTAATTCTGGTAAATTACAGTCTTTTATTTCCCTAAAATAATTTCCTATTTCATTAGTTTTTATTAGAATGAATTTTTATTTAAGCTTTTAACTTTTAGTCCCATTCTATTATTCTTCTAACTAAATTTACAGCATTTTTTCTTTGATTCATTGTAAGCAAAAGTGAGCCTCTTTGATGTTTAGTGAATTTATTTTCTAGAAAAACTTACCAGTTGACCAACAGATATTTCTACTCCAGAGATAGTTTATAGAAGGGATTTTTTAATAAGCAAAAATAGGTAGACATTTGAGCACTTAATTTAGGCTATAAGTCATCTGTCTGCTTTGAAATTCCCACATGAACAGAAGATGGATGGAGTAGTAGCCTTTTACATCAGTATATTTTAGACCAAATGATTTTTCATTTAAAACAGAAGAAAAGAGATGTAGATGTAAGTAATGTTTTCATACATTAGACTTAATCTGACCTAGAAAGAAATTTCAGTGATATATATTTTGTTTTTACATATTAAAAACAAGGTTCCTCCTGGTTTGATGGAATAAATGTCTTAAAAATTTGCTATACTTGTTAGTCATCTGCTTTAGTTAACTAAGTATTTTCAACTTTGCTCTTTATCTTTAATACTCTAAGAAAGGGAATTTTATGTTCTAGCTTTTTCTTTATCAGTGTAAATATTGAATCTGAAAATAATTTGGGGAAAAATTTGGGAAGTAGTGGAATACAAGAATTATAGCATTAATAAGACAGCATGGCACTCTAGCCCACTGCAAATTAAGTATTTTGGCTAAATTAAATATTTAACCTGTATTAATGCTTCACTCCTTCCTTTTGTCTGACAACATGAAGATTGTGTCTATGTTTTAAAATTTTATGAGGTCTAATCAGTTATGAAATGCTAGAGCTAGATCATTTAATTCATCTTTTACTTTAGGCAATAATATAGGCAAATTCAGATAATTTTAATTGGCTTTGCAAAAGCATGATATGAGGAGGAAATAATATTAAAAGTGGCAGTTTATAGGGAACATGTCATAAATAGAAAGACCAAGTAACATTAGAGGTAAAGTGACATTATAGGTTTTATGACTTTATAATGGTGTTTTGATGTTAAGAGGTTTTAAAATAATAACTATAAGTAACATTTGTAGATCACTTTCAAGTTGATAAAGCTCTTTACATGTGTTATCTCATTAGATTCTCACAGTAACTCTTTAAAGATACTACTGTTATTTTCTCCATTGTATAAGTGAGTTTTTATTTTCCCTATTATATAGATGAGGAAATGGCTTTAGAAGGCTTCAGTCAAGGCCAGATAGTCAATATCCGAGTTCAGATTTGAACCAGCATTTTTCTAACTGTTCTATCCTCCATGATAAATCATTTAGGTAGTTTGATATGCTCATATGGAATTTCCCAGTTCTAAGAATAGATTTTCATGTGTCTATTTTTTGATATTTTAGACTCTCTGGTCTTTAAGATCACTTTGAACTCAAGATTCTATGATTCTTCAATGTTCAGAAAAAGAGATTTTTCAAATTCAGCTATCCATCTTCAAACTATTCTTTTGGTAGCTAAATCAGCTGCTTATAAGCTTGATGATAATTGTCATATGAGTATTTTTCAAATTATTAAATTTTATATGCAATATTACTTCTTCACTCTGAGAAATTAGCAATATTTTATTTTCATTTAACTTAGAGAATACATTTTCAGATTGTTTTTGAAGGAAACAGGGGACCTTAGTAAACTGTTCAAAGAAAGTATTAGAAATTTTTTATCTAGCTTGGGATTCAGATGGATTTGGGCTTTACAATCTAATACCTTTACCTGAGTTCCTTTAATATATCCATTTCAAGGTTTCTGTTGCCAAATAGCAACAGATATCCAGCCTTCTAATTTTTAACTGTTTTGGGGTGTATAGTTTATTCTTAACCTCTCAGAAGAAAGAATTGTGGGAAAGTTCATGAGTTTTGTTTTGAAAAGACTGGGTTTGAGATACTTCAAAGACATCACCTATAAAGAGATGGAAATGTGTACTGTAGCTAAAGAAAGAGAGTAAATCTGGATAGATAGATTTGGGAGAGAAAAGCAGAGGTAAAAATTAAACAAGTGGGAGCTGCTGGAGTCAATAAATGAGACATCAGGAAATATCCATAAATAGCAAAAAAGGCTGAGAACAAGCAGTCACGAGTTAGGAGGAGAATCAAGAGAGAGGAATGTCACCAAAATATGAAACTGAGAATTATTCGAGATAAGAGTATGGTCAACAGCCAATAGGTTGAAAAGAATGAAGACTTTTAAAAGGCTGTGGCATTTAATAATTAGATCATTTGTAATTTAGGAGACAAGAATTTCATTTGCATTTGAAGTTGGAATCCAGATTCCAAAGGATTGAGAAGTGAGAAGAGATTGAGTAGAAGCAATTTTGTATAGCCAGCTTTTTCCAGGACCATGACTTGAGAAAAGGAAAGAGATATACCAGATTGAATAAATTTTAGGATCTAGCAAGGCTTTTTTCAAAGTGGTAGACATTTAGGTGTGCCTGTAACAAGAGGGGCTAATTATACATGTAGTTATCCTCAGTAAGAAATGAGTTGCCTCATCATCAGAAAGAAAAGGGAGGAGAGAATGAGGGTTGGTATCAAGGAATTTTGAGGTATAAAGAGGAGAGAAAGGAGCTGACGGTTGATTATGAATAGGATGCTTAGTTGTTACAATTTGTCCCTTATTTTTGACTTAAAAATTCAGTCACCTATATATAAGTTTTCTTTAGCCATAAAGCTTTATTGTAACGTTGACTAAAAGTTTCTCATTTATAAATGCATTTTCTTCAGGGGAGAATGCTGATGAGGTTTGTTCAACTAATGAAGAAGTCAGAAAACTATGTGAAGAAGTTATAAATCAGGATAAAATTGGTGTAGTTGGGGCATCAACAGTGGAAAATTCAGAATCAAATGATGGAGATCATAAAACAAGGAATGTAAAAATTCAGGCATTTGAAAGAGAGCAAGAGGATAAAGCAGAAGATTCAAACAGTGTTTTAGAGACTCCTGACAAGGATACCAGAGGTTCTTATGTCATTAAATATAATGTATCAACTACTCCATATTTGCAAAGGTAAGTCACAAATTTCCAAAATTCAGTGTATCAAGGTACAGAAATTTACTTGAAACGTTTAGACCCCAATTTCACACAATTAATGTAATATAATGCAAAAGTTCCCAAATGTTATTGATTCATGGCACTTTTAAAAATCTAAGTAATTTTTTTATAGCACCCCTAGACCAAAAGAAAAACCTTAATAATTCCATTTGGTATGGACCTAAAAGGCCAAAGAAGTGGACCTCCAACTTATAGCTAAGTGAAAAAAATAAAATTTGGATTACTGACTATTCAGTTGACAGATATTTATATAAAATTTTTAAGAAACAAGAAAATTCTAGTAGTTATTGACATAGCTGAAAAGACAAATACACAAAAATGTTTCAAACATTAGAGACTCATCAGAAGGAATGTAGCATCTAATGTTGAAAGATAAACTCCTTTGAGCTAGTAGTTATCACAATGTCCATAGATGGACAGATGTATTAGACTATTAATTATCACTATGCTTTGCTGGAAAATTTAGAATATCCTAAGGGGCCCCTTTGAATTCAGTGTGATATCTTGGACTGTGCATAATTTGGGAACCAAGACTGAAATTCACTGAACTTTAACTCAGTTTAAAACATATTTTCTTGCTCAGAGGTATTAAACAACATAACTCTCCACATTCACTGACAATGGGCAACCCTTGTGCATCCTGTACTAGAATAAAATGTAATAGGCAAATAGTTAACTAAATAAATTAAAAATATAAAAATAAAAATGTAACTCCTCCAGGTAGCCCTTACTCTGTATTTGTGCCTGTCAGGGATAGAATTCCACATAGAGATAATATATTGTTTTCTAAGTCAAGATGTAACCTGCAGAAATCCTTGTGTATAGTTTAGTGGCCTTGTTTCTTTTTGAATTTGACACCACTGATTTAGCTAGTCTTTTAAAAGATTCTGAAATCCAAAATGTTGGGATTGTTAGGAGAATGATTTCTAAGTTAAATAGTATATCATTTGGAGTTTTCTGCTTGAGTGTTTGTCATTTTTAATCTTTTTTTCCCCCTTTCTCTAAATTCTTCCCACTTCCAAAAGAAAATTTTTTCAGGTCATTTTACTTCATTGTGATGATGAAACTTTTGTTACTGAAAATACATTTATGTTAGTACAGCATCATCTCAAGTATGGTGGGAAGCATGGTGTAGTGAATAGAAAACTGGTTTTACAATCAGGAAAACCTGGGTTCCAGTCCTCTCTCTGACACAAACTAGCTCTGGGCAAGCTCTTAGTGATCTGGACCAGTAAGGTCAAACTAAACTAGAAATGGAGGTTCCTAAACTTCTTAAGGATCACTGAAAGCCACATAGTGACATAGAAAACCATATGAATAACACTGCTTTAATTTTATTTATCTTGTTACATATTTCCCAGTTACATTTTAATTTAATTTGGTTTATACTCAGGAGTGTTAGGACTGCATTTGATATATTGGAAACAGCTAGACAATTGGCTAAGATGTAAACTGAAGAGCTGTCCTCACTGGAAGCTCCCTACCCAGATGAAATCAGGATCAGGTTTAAAAAACAAAATAAAACCCAAAAAAAGGTCTCAAATGTTCAAATGGATTTATAAGCTTATCAGTTTGGAGATTCCCTTCAGCAGCATACATGCCTACCTGCCTATTCTTTTTGACTCTTGCCTTGTGTCTTCCTCTAAATTCATTACAAGGTATTAATCAAGTATTCTGGAGGCCCTCGTTAACACTGTAATTGTATCAGTGGGAGCATTCTGCCACTTCCCCTGTCATATTTTCTTCTTGTTGTTAACCTCCCATTATACATTTTTAAAATAACATGTTAACAACAAGTCTTATCTATATAAGATAACTCTCTTTTTTAGTTGAAAAATCTTTTTATCCCCCAACAAACATTTTATAATCATGGTATTAATTTCCCCTTGTATAGCAGGTACTACATATATGGTATGTGATATATCATATATGATATTGTTTGTGATATATGATTACATATGATATTGTTTAAACTTTTAGTTGAACATTCTTTAAGTAATTGGGCTTCCTATATATCAGATATTCCTAATTGTGTGGCAGGAAACAACACAATGATGAATTGTTTAATGAAATGAAAATATATAGACTATAAGGTGGAAGGCAAGATCAAAAAGAGAGGTTTTTTTTAAAGAAATAATTTTTAGTCCTCCAAGATGACATTATATCTTTGAGTTAAGAGAGTAAGAGGGGAAACAGCTTGTGTCTGAATATTAAATAAGGTATGGGTTTTAATTTCTTCTTTTTGAGATTAGCAAGTAGTTATATTAATGTTCTTTTAATGCTACTTGAAGATGAACTGCCTCCTAAATCTTAGCACTTAAAAAAGTATAACATAGTTTGATGTGAAGCTTTAGGAATAACTTTGTGTTCTTCTTTAGTGTGAAAAAGAAGATGAATGTTGATGAAAATAGTTCTTCATTTAAGGACTTGAAGTTTCTGACACCAGTGAGACGTTCTCGACGTCTTCAGGAGAAGTTTTGTAAATTACCAGATATGTTAAAAGACCATTATCCCTGTGTTTCGTCATTGGAACAGTTAGCAGAACTGGGAAGTGAATCAAGCGCTTACATATGCCGTCCAAACACTGCACTCTTTGCAAGTTCTCTTGACGAAGAAACAAAAGAAACAGAAAAAAAATGAAGAATTACAAGAGAATTTAAAAGTTTATCTGCCTATTGTGTTTCAGATTTCACATTTCCCACAGATATGTATAATATTGCCTAAGTTATTACTACAGTGAAAATATAATTGATAAGGTACTTTATATAGCAGAATTTGACTTTTATAGATTAGTAAAAATAGAAAGTAGCCTTACTTTCAAAAAGTAACAGATTAGAAACTGCTCTTTTTTTGAGATTAGTAGAGAATCTTTGAAACAAGACTATTATGCATTTTATATTTCTTCATTACATTGTTTTGAGCAAGAAGAATCTCAGTATAATTAATTCAAGAATAACAAATCTATTACATATACCTACATTTTTTGTGACTATTTAAATAAATATATACGATCTAAACAAAAGAACAGTGTTGGAAAAGGAAGTTTTTCTAGAAATGTGTTTGTTTTGGTGGAAGTATGCTAACATGATAATTTTTTTTTTCTATTAGAGGAAATGGGTTCTTAGTAAGATTTAAATAATTTAACTGGGATTTTTGGAGTAGAATCTACATTCATTTAACACTAGTCTTCCAAATATTTCTCAGTATTTAACAACTAAAACTGAAATTTTGTTGAGCTTTTTTAAGATAAAAATTGCATTAAAAATTTTATCATGAATAACTTTTACAAATGTGTCTCTTTGTTACATATATTTAAAGTTTGCTTTTTCTATGTTAAAAAAAATCTATAGGAATTCTTAAATATAAAAATGTCTTAAGGTGAAACCTCATTGTTTAACCTAACATTGGTGAATAAGGTTTTATGGATAAGTAAATTTTTCAGGTAAAGCCATAGATTTGGCAAGAACTTAACATGTCATTTAATCCATCCTTACCCATAATCAAGTCACTGAAATACCATTTTGTTTTTTGTTTTTTGTTTCACTCCTATAATGTGCTAAACATAATACTAAATACCGGGGATAAAAGAAAAAGCAAAAACAGACCCTGTACAATTTTAAAGGAAGAGGTGATGTATATGTGTGTGTGTGCATGCATGCAGAATAGATGGAAGGTAACCTTAGGCTCTAATCTTTAGTGCCTATCATCAAGGCTCCTCTCCCCTGCCTTTTTTTTTTGGATACGTTGATTTGTTAGAGTGGTCTTTAATATATCTCCCTATAATTTCTGCCTGGTAACTGATTCTGCCCTCTACAGTCCAGTAGAATAAATCTAATTGTTCTCATTGCTTTTCATTTCCCTGCTAAAATTCTACAAAGGATAATAGTATTGTTTCCACTCATATTATATCTCTTTATTCTTCTACTATTTAATCTTTTGATCCCACTACTTCACTGAAACTACTAACGCAAAGACCACCAGTTGACCCTTAATTGCTAAATGGCCTTTTCTCAGTCCTTATTGTTCTTAGTGCTTCTATATACTTTTGAACAGACTTCCAAGTTATGTGTTCATGTAACTAACAAGATAGAGGACCCTTCTGGTATTTGCCATCAAGGATGAAATATAATGAGTCTAGGAGAATATAAGAAATAAAAAACATTGCTAAAGATTTTAAGAGGAAGAAAATTCACATAAAACCTTGAAACAAATAGATGATGTAATAGAGAACATAATAATAGAAGGAAAGGTGACTCCCAATACACCTGAATAAGTTTGAACATTTCTTAATAAATATTGTGAGACAGTCAACATCTAATAAAAAAAAAGACTTTGTAGAGTCCTTAAAATGCAACTAAAGTGCAGGATATTCACAAATGGTTCCAGAAAGAAAAAGCCAAGAAAGCAGAATTTATGGCCTGCACAGCAGAAATAATTGACAGAATCCATAGTGGCAGATCTCATCAAAAAAATGAAAAAAGTACAACTTTGGTTGAAACTGCAAGTACACAGAAGTAAAGGGAAACCCAAGAAAAAAATTATGTTCATATGTGTCCAAAGGACTATAAAACTGCTTACCCAATATTATCATTGCTGAATCTGTATTTTAAAGAGATTATAAAAGAGGGGAAAGGACCCACATGTGCAAAAATGTTTGTGGTAGCCTTTTTTATAGTGGCAAGCAACTGGAAACTGAGTGGATGCCCAGTAGTTGGAGAATGACTGAATAAGTTATAGTATATGAATGTTGTGAAACATTGCTGTTCTATAAGAAATAATCAAGGGGCACTTAGATGGTGCAGTGGATAGAGTGCCGGCCCTAAAGTCAGGAGGACCCGAGTTCAAATGTGAACTCTGTTACTTAATACTATGTGACCCTGGGCAAGTCACTTAACCCAATTGCCTCGGCAAAAAAAGAAACAATCAACAGCTTGACTTAAGAGAAGCCTGGAAACACTTACATGAACTGATGCTAAGTGAAGTGAATAGATCCAGGTGAACATTGTACATAGTAACAAGATTATGTAACGATCAACTATGATAGACTTAGTTATCAACAACACAATGATCCAAGGTAGTTCCAGTAGACTTGGGATAGAAAATGCAACCACATTCAGACAGTTATAGAGACTCAGTGTGGATCAAAACATACTATTTTCACCATTTTCTTTTTGTTTGCTTTTTTTCCCCTCATGGTTTTTTTCCTTTAGTTCTGATTTTTCTTTTATAAATACATTCAAAATGGTTTATACATATAGCTTATATCAGATTGTTTGCTCTCTTGGGGAGGAGGGAGAAAAAAATGGAAAATCAAAATCTTAGAAAAATTAATTTTGAAAACTACATGTATTTGGAAAAATAAAATATAAAAATGTTTAAAGAATGTTCAAAGAAAATATTTTATACAAGAAAAACATTGATCTTGACACATGACACCAAGACAACTTAGAAATTATATATCTCGAAGAACACAAGAAAATTGCAGAACTCCTAAACATTAAAAATTGTCACTGAAAAGAGATTTCTATAGGTTTGGCAGGGGATGGAGTAAGTGTGTGGTATCTACAGCTTGCTGCAAATTCAAACAGTGGAATATAAAAATTCTGGTTACAAACGAGAGTTTGATATAAAGGAGAGGAAATCTGAAAAACATACACCCTAAAAGTTATGAGGTAAGAATAGAATAAAGTGTTCCAAAAAGCAAAGGAGCTGAAGATGCAACCCATGATGAGATACTTTTGCAAATCTAATAATGAGGGTGGGTTGAGGGAAGACATTCAAATAGGAGAAGCACTTGAAACTTGCAGATAAAACCAGAGATAAGCAGTTTATTTGCCTTACAAGAGAAATAAAGGTAAACATATATAGCAACTAATGAAAATACTAGATAACAAAATGATTTACCCCAGAAAAAAAGTAAAGATGTTAATGACAATGTGACAGGCCATTCAGAGATTTGTTTCTAAAAGTACTGATAAATATGAAAACAGCACTTAATTAAAAGTAGTGGCGATATATGGACAAGCCTAAAATGTGGACTAATCCTTGAAATATCCCATCTATAGGTGAATCAATGTATTTTTGGAGAAATGGAACTACTGAATGGGAGGGCTCATAAAAGGGGAAAGGAGAGAAAAGACAGAAGAATATGTGATGTACCCTAATCAAGTTAATGGCAAATAGAGAAGGAAAAATAATAATTGTAGTCTCAGAAGAAAGCCTACAAGTGAATCAGTGCAAAGAAAGGGGCCGAAAAAGAAGCAAGAAAAGAAATCATTAATTCACTGATGCAAGTGGGTACCACTGAAGAACTCTCCCATGGATAAGTTATGACCTTACAATGGGCATTGTTAGGAACTTGGTATTTCAAAAGACCAATATCTAAGATTGTTTTTTTGCCTTAATGGACAACATCAGGAGGAGAGTTGTTTTTGTTTTGTGTTTTTGTTTTTGTTTTTTTAAGTGAGTGATACTCCTTTTTTTTTTTTTTTTTTTTTAAATTAAAGCTTTCTATTTACAAAACATGCATGGGTAATTTTTCAACATTGACTCTTACAAATCCAAATTTTCCCTCCTCCCCCCCCCCCCACTCCTTCCCCTAGATGGCAGGTAGTCCAATACATGTTAAATATCTGAAAATATATGTTTAATATATGTACACATAGTTAAACAGTTATCTTGCTGCACAAGAAAAATTGAATCAAAAAAAAAAAAAACTGAGAAAGAAAACAAAAATGCAAGCAAACAAAAAGAGTGAAAATGCTATGTTGTGGTCCACACTCAGTTTTCACAGTCTTCTCTCTGGGTGTAGCTGGTTCTCTTTATTACTGAATAATTGGAACTGGTCTGAATCATCTTATTGTTGAAGAGAGGCACATCCATCAGAATTGATCGTCCTATAGTCTTGTTGTTATCATATACAATGATCTCCTGGTTCTGCTCATTTCACTTAGCATCAGTTCATGTAAGTCTCTCCAGGCTTCTCTGAAATCATCCTGCTGGTCATTTCTTACAGAACAATAATTTTCCATAACATCCATATACCATAATTTATTCAGCCATTCTCCAATTGATGAGCATCCACTCAGTTTCCAATTTCTTGCCACTACAAAAAAGGCTTCCAGGAAGAAGGAGAATCTAAGCCCCTGGGGGGTAACTGACATCTGGAAGCAGGTGAGAGCATAGTTTCAAGAAAGATTTCACAGTAAAAAGTGGGGGAAATTAGTTATGGGGACACCCATAAAAGTAATTAACTGAAAAATTAGAAATATAGAAAAAAATATAGGTGTAGTAATTCTTGTATCTCATCTTTTAGAAATGATCTAGGAGTAAGGCTCAACAGAAGAAAAGGCAAGATCTCTAAGACAGTCTATAGAAACTTTGGAAGAGAGAACAATAAAAGATATCTTAGTTTTTAATTCCATGGGGAATACAGGGAAACTTAAAAAAACAACAACAACAAATATCAGAACTTCAATCTAAAACTAAAAGTTTAGAAGAGAATGAGAGAAATCCTTTTTTTTTAGAAGGCAGAAAATGATAACAAATAGAAAAATACTAGAGGAAAGTGGCTTTTACTTGATTAACAGAAAAAAGGAGATAAATTAAATGACTAGATTAAAGGAAGAAAAAGGAATTCAAATTCCAAAATTAGTGAAAGGAATAGAAAATGGAAGGGGCAGTTTGAGGATGAGAGGAAAGAGAAACTATATGAATAGGATTGCCTTAAAGTAAATTAAGCCAAAATAATTGAAGAGATAAAGTACGATATTTACAAAGGAAGCATAACAAAGAACTTCCTAATTCAGAGGAGGGGTTGGGGGGAGAATACATTAGAGACAAATAGAGGAAAATATAAGACTAACTCATAACTTTAAGATATAAATAGAGTAAACAATAATAAAATGAAAAAATAATTGATATTCAATAAGAAAACAAAAACTAGCTGCTTACAAGAAACACAGCTAAAAAAAATAATAAAAACAAGACTGGAACAAAATCTACTGTGTCAAGTGAATCAAAAAAAAAAAAAAAAAAGCAAGGGTTATCATGCTCTTGTTATTTAATCGTATCTGACTCTTTGTGAACCTACATATGATATTATCCCTGGATTTTCTTGGCAAAGATACTGTAATGATTTGCTATTTCCTTCTTCAAGGAATTAGGGCCAATAGCTTAAATAGCTTCCAAAGTTATATGGCTAGTAAGTGTCTGAAGCCACATTTGAACTGGGGTCTTCCTGAATCAAGGTCCTGGCCTCTGAGCTGTCCAGCTGCCATTATGCTACCAAACAAAGCAAAAACAAATTCACAACATAAAAGGAGATAAAGAAACTACATCATACTGAAAGGAACCATAGACAACAAATCAATATCAATAATAAAGTTACATGCTTTAAATGCCTTTGCATAAAAATTCATAAAGGGAAAATTAACTGAATTACAAAGTATAGAAAATAATACAAGTTTCAAAATATTTTAATCTCAGTTTTACACAAATATAACATAAAATAGATAACATAAAATTAAACAACTTAATTGAAGAAACTAGAGCTGAGACACTTATGGCATATTACTATTCAAATTACTATGTATTACTCAATATCAATCAGTCGTGTTAGTCAATAAACATTAAGTGCCTACATGTTAGACACTACACTAAATGCTGAGGATACAAAGAAGGGCAAAAGATAGTCCCTATCCTTGAGGAGAGAACCTCACAATCAAATGGCGACCTCATGCAAATTACTATGAACAAAGAAGCTATATTCAGAAATAAATTAATAACAGAAGAAATGCACTAGAATTAATAGGTAGCAAAAAGCTTTCTGTAGAAGATGGGACTTTAGCTGGGACTTGAAGGAAGCCAAGGAAATTAAGAGGCAGAGATGAGGGAGAACATTGCAGGAATGGGGAATAACTAGAGAAAACAGGAATTGGGAGATTGGACTGTCTTGTCTAGTGAACAGCAAGAATGCCAGTGTCATATTTGGTCTTGGACATAATAAGGAGTCACTGGAGTTTAGTGAAGAGGGTGCTAGTCAAATCTCTGCCTTGGGAAGTCCACATTGAGCTGAATGGATGATGAATTGGAGTGGGGAAAAGTCTTTTAATAGTCAGAACAACCAACAGGCTACTGCAGTAGTCCAAGGTATGAGAGTCTGACCTGAGAGGTGGTAGTGGCAATGCTGGAAAAACTGGGAGGCATTCTGGAAGAAATTAAGTCAATACCTTAATTCCACATCATATCCCACAATACATTCCATAAAAGATCCTATTATAAGAGATCATATCTGCAAAAAATTACAAGTAGATGATATTCCTTTTGCAGATATGGGAAAAGTTGTATTCTTCACTAAATAAGGGAGAGAAGCAATTACTAAAGATAAAATAGATAATTTTGATTAAGTGAAACTGGCAGACCAGTTCAATTCTACATTATCCTTTTCTTTTGAATCCCATCAAAGATTTTGTCAAGCCTCAGCCTTGGATCTTTTCCCACTACATCTGTCTTTCCCCCTTCTTATCTGATGCTGGAGAAAACCCTGAAACTGTGCTGAGTGGGATCCCTACAAGTGATGTAATACACGACTTCAACTGGGTTTTCACTGTGGCAAGGCAATCCTTTTAATTCACTACCTTATTTTTGAGCTAGTCTGCTTGTCCTATGTTGGAGTGAGGCCAGATTGCTATGTGGAATGCTGCTCTGTTCACTGCAGAGATTATTGCAAAATTCTTCTATATTCTGCAGGAATCCTATGGAAAAACTTTCTTTTTTCTTTTTTTCCCATTAGCATTTTATTTTTCCAAATACATGTAAAGATAGTTTTCAACATTCATTTTTGTAAGATTTTGTGTTCCAGATTTTTCTCCCTCCCTAACTTCCCCTTTCCTCAGGACAGCAAGTAATCTGATATAGATTAAATATGTGCTATCCTTGTAAACATATTTCCATATTTGTTATGTGCAAGAAAAGGGGGAAAACTATGAGAAAAAGAAACAGACAAAAAAGTGAAAATACTATGCTTCCATCCGTGGAAAAATTTTTACCTATGATAGTTCTGACCAAGGTCCATTTCCTGTAATTTCATATTAGTTATCTTTGCATAGAACTTGTTTGTATTTAGTAATTTACATGTTATCTCCTCCAGTGGATTGTGAGCTCCTTGTCTTTTGTTTTTCTTTGATTCCCCAGAACCTAGCAGAGTGTTTGGCACATGGTAAGAGCTTAATAAATGTTTATTGCCTGAGCCCATCATCTAATTGAACAGGAGTTCTGATAGCTCCCACTACATTAAATTATTTACAGATTATTATTATTACTGGTAATAAATAATTAAAACACCCAACATCAATGCTACTTTAAAATTTAAGCTATGTACGCTTATATTTTGAGCAAAAACACGAAATAACGTCTTTAAACCCAGCACGGAATACTATTGTTCTAGTTCAAAGACAAGCACCCTACCGCTTTTGTGTTTACGTTTGATTTTGATCCAAAAAACACCAAGCCAATTCACCGAGGGCCCGGCCGCACTAGTATTGTGCCCCTATTTACTGGGTGCTTCTGTTCCCGCCTCCGCGCCCTGTTGGCGGACTGGGAGGTGTCTCTCCGCAGCTGGGAAAGTTCTGCGTGAGCGCTGCCACGGGCTACCGGGTCGCCGGCCTTGGGGGAGCTCGGGGGCTGCAGATGCACGAGGGTATATAATGATTGCCTCCCTGGGAGAGTGGGGAGGAAGAGCTGAGCTTTGCAGCAATGGGCTTAGGGCCGATGGAGCTCTCTAGGGGAAACAAAGGGGTGAGAGCGCGTGCCCTGCACTTCCTGGCTGGGCAGGTCAGATGTAGCCAGCCTCCCCGCACCAGCTCTGGGCTGCGGCTGCAGCCAGCCTCCCCGCACCAGCTCTGGGCTGCGGCTGCAGCCAGCCTCCCCGCCCTCCCCCACGCCCCGCTCCTTGCAACCCCTGCAGGAGTGAGTCCCTTCACTTTGGCACCTGTGAGCTCTGCTTGACGCGGCCTCCGCGGCTATCTGCACGTCTCAGTGAAACCCGAGGGTTTCTTGTTAATGTTTATTTATTTTTTTAAAGTAGTGCTTGGTGAATTGGCGGTGGTCCCTTGAACAGCGATACAAAAGGGTTAAAAAAAAAAAACAAACCCACGTGAGTTTTCCTAAACCGCCTTAAGCGTTCTCCGTGGTCCCCCTCAGCGGACCACAGAACTCCGCTTTGAGAGGTAGGTAAGGTGCAAGCTTTCATGCGCACCAGCAGGTCCTAGCCCCTTTCTCCATTTTTTTTTTTTTTTTTTTGGCTATTAGTATTTATTAGCATTTGCAATTTTATATTTATCTAAATGGTAAGAGCATATGGTGGGATGGTAAGGATTTTTTTTTTCCCCTAAAAATTACGAAGCTCAGTGATAATAGAAAAGATTTTCTGGCTAAGGCTGGAGCGTTAAAAAGTGAAATTAGTGCATTATAAATGTGTTCAAACATTTTAAGAAAGCCTTGTCGAAGAGGGGTTAAATTTATTCTGCCTAATTTTTCCAGGATAGAATTAGCAAATATTGGGTGAAGTTACAGGAGGCTTGGTCAGTATTAAACATTTTGGAACCATTTGATTGGTGAAGACCATCTTGTGAAGAGGTTAATTCAGTCTCTAGGGATGTTAAAATCCAATGCCCCGAGATTATATAAAGGGGCTTCCTTCACTGGGCCAGTTGTTGAATTCTTGACTCTTAAAGGTCCTTCCCACTTTAGATTCTATGGTTCTTAGTCCCATAGGCCCTCATTATAAGGATTATTAGTGTTCCATTGAAAAGTTGAAGTGAATGTTGAAGTGACAGTAATTGACATTCCCTTCTTATTAATTTCTAGAATTGTTGCCAACTCCTAAAAAAACTAAATACATTAGTAATCTGAATATAATAATTGTCCCCCAAATCAAAAGTTGTTAGTGGGTATTTATAACCCTTGATCATTGTGCATCAATAAATTTGCCTCCAACCAGTAGTGGAAAATTCTACTGGTTGGCTGATTAGTCCTTAATAAGATAAAATTACATATATTTTTCTAGGGATTTTCCTAATGTTTCTAATTTTATTGCACATTACTATTTTTTCATATCCTATATTCTAGCCAAACGACTCTGTTGCTATTCTTGAACTTGGGTTTCTATTTCCTATGTCTGTTCCTTTGTATAGGCTTAGTATACGTTGTTAATTGCCAGTTGCCCCTTCTCTTCATCTCTGTGAGAATCCTGTGGATTCAGTTTATGTGCCATTTCTTGGGGAAAGTCATCCATGAATTCCTATTTGTTCATACTCTTTCCTTCCTCAAATTATCATGTACTTAGACTTGACTTGATTATACATTTTTCCTCCATCAGAATGGATCCTCAAAAGGACAAGAGCTGCTTTTCAGTTTCTATATTCCCAGTATCTAACATATTGCTTTGCACATAGTAGGTGCATAATAAATACTTGTTGGATTGAGACTAAGAGCTTCCTATGCCTGTAGAACCACAGGTCCAGTCCCCAACAGTATCCCTAAATTCTAACAGAAAATAAATTGCATCAAATTTAAAAAAAAAAATCATTGAATTTAAGCTTGAAGAAAAATGATTTGCATCTCATTTTTTTGTTATATTTAAAATTTCTATAGCATTTTTCTTCCATTCAAGGTAATTTTACTTTATAAAAGGGATCATGTTTTGCAATTTAGTTATATCTGACTCTGTAATGCCATTTGGGTTTCTTTTTTTGGCAAAGTTGCTGGAGAGGTTTACTATTTCCTTCTCTAGCTCAGTATGTGCAAAAACTGAACCAAACAGGATTCAGTGATAAGGTCACATTTGAACTCTGGTATTCTTGACTCCAGGCCTGATGATTATCCACTGTACCACCTAGCTACCCAAGGGGGATCATACTTGCCCATTATTTGCTTTTTGTTGTTGTTTTTTAGTTTAACCTGAGTCCTGGTTCTTATATTTTGTTGTTGCTTTTTTAAGTCTGTAAAATTTGGGAGGCTAATCTATAAACTGTAACCTTCACCAAGGTCAATTCCTGCTTCATTATGGATAACTACACAATACTGAAGGTGATTGGGGAGGGTTCCTTCGGCCGGGCTCTTTTGGTTCGACAAGAAAACAGCAACCAGAACTACGCAATGAAGGAAATAAGGCTTCCTAAGGTAACTATTTAAGAAATGAATTCTCAGATTTGGAAGGGCACATACTCCCCAGGCTTATGTTGAATGAGATTTATAATGAACCCAGGATGAGCAGCAAGGTTAAAAAAAAATGGTCTATATATATGCTGTTTCTTTAAAACAATGAGACCTCAATCTGGGTGTAGATGGTTACAAAGTGGCCTTTACACAACTTACTGAAGAAACCATCATTGTTGGTTTGCTCAGTGTTTCAGCTGTAGCAGAAGGAAACAAAAGAATGATCAAAAACTCAAGAATTTCCTGATACTGGTGAGAGTTCTTTGAGAACCAAAGTGTAGGCTGTATGGAGGTGACCTGCTGTCACCAACCTCATTATGTTAAAAAGTTCACTGCAGGGTTAATATATTTATTTAAATGGTACCTGTCCAGAGAAAGTCTAAGGAAGGCAGCATGGGGTGGGTAACTGGAAAGAAGGCACTGTAATGGAAGCAGGAGCCATTAGTGATGGGTTCTTTAAGTCTTACCCTTTTTTTTTTTTTAAATGCTGGTTAAGTAATTTTCTTTTCTATAGGCCTCTGTATTCTGTTGTTCAGTCATTTCAGTCTTGTCTGATTATATGAAGTTTTCTTGGCAAAAATACCGGAGTGGTTTGCTGTTTCCTTCTCCAGTTCATTTTACAGATAAAGAAAATGAGGCAAATGAAATTAAGTGACTTTTCCAGGGATATATAGCTAGTAAGTGCCTAAAGCTGGATTTGGACTCAGATTTTCCTGACTCTAGACTTGCTCTTTGTCTATTTTCTACCTAATTGACCCTACATTTTGATATGCCCCATAACTATTCCTGGACCTTATTAATATGAAATTTCTATGAGTTGGACAGGCATAGTGTGGCAATAAAGCCAACAAGTGAGGGAAAAAAATTATTCAACTTTGATTATGGACATGTGAGGATAATTTATCAGAATTCCTAAATTCTTTACTTGGAGATTAGTGAAATTTTTGGCAAATATTTTTTCAAGTGTAATTACTCCTGGAAATGGCATGTAAAAAAAAAAAGCTAGAACTCTGCTGGATCTAGATCTCATCAATATAAGTGATCCCTACAGTGATGCAGATGACCATCTTTGTGCCAGCTGCCCTGTGTCCTGACCTTGTAAGAGGTCACTCAGTACATGTGCTGTCCAATAGCACCACCCAATTGTGATCTTGAAGTGGGTAGGCAAGGAGAGCATACAGTTGTTTTCTATAGACTTTGTCCTGATACAGTAAGATGGTGTGTTTGACCCACAGCATAAAGGAATTAGGATATGGGGAGTATTTTATAATGGTGTTTTACTCTACTTGGATTTAAAATATGTATTTGATGACATTTTATTATATATATTATATGTTGTTAGTGTAAGACTATTAATAGGCAATCACTGCCAGATTCATTATGGTAAGATATGACATCTAGATTTTATATCTCTCTCTTAAGAAGATATTAGAGTACTTTATGGGAAACACTTTCTTTTGCATGTTCTTGTTGCATGTGTTAAATACCAGCATGCTACATGGTATCTAGATAATTTGGTATTATCTCCATGAAAAGAAGAGACATAGCAAGATGTAAAACACAAAATACAGAATCCTAAAATCATTTATGTTGCATACTGGGATGCTTTTATATGCATAGCTGTGTATATATACATATATATGTACGTATATGTGTGTGCATATATGTTTTGGTATATATTTTTAGCATCAGGATGGCACAGTAGATGGAATATTAAAATTAGAACCAGGAGACCCAAGTCCAAATTCTACTTCAGTGCCCCTGATACTTTCTAGTTTCATGATCATAGGCAAGGCACTTACCTTTTATGAGCCTCAGTTTCATCATCTATAAAATGGGGACAATATTAGCATTTATCTTCCCAGGATTGCTGTGAGTGTCAGATGAGCTAATACAGGCTGTCTCAAATGTTTTAGGGCAGTTTTAGGCTTTAATAACTTAAAACTGTAAGTTTTGATAATCTAAAACTTCACTAAGACATTTGGGATACCATATATCCAGAAAATGCTTCGCAAACTTTAAAAAGCTATATAAATTCTAGATTTTAATAATTATTATCATTATTATTTACTTTTCCCTTTATGTTGTGCTCAGACTATTCAAAATTGCTTTATGCTTTTTTGAAAACACACTGGTTGGTTATTGCAGAGAAGATCCCAGAGGTATATTGTGTGATGGGTGAATTCTATTTAAAGCACACAGTTTTCCACAGGCCGCTTCCAGACTTGGAGTCAGAGTATCACTCACTTGGTATAGCAAAAAGAATATTGGTTCTGTAGTTAGAGAAGCTAGGCTGCAATCTCACCTTATATACTTATGTAGTAGTGACTTTATATAATTTATGTGACCTCCCTGTGTCTTAAGGTTTCATCTAAAAAAATGAAAGTTTTATACTTTTCTCTCTGAGCTCTAGTTCTAGTATTTTCCTATGACCCCTTTAAGTTCCTGCCTTGACTTTTCCTAGGTACATGGCCAAAGGCAAATCATTTAATCTGAGCCTGTTCCCAGAGATAATAATATTTGTACAACTTCATGAAGCACAATATAAATATGAATTATCATTTTATTATGCAGGTCACAGAGCACCTAGTGTATTAACTTCATAGGAGACCTCATGAGTGGATTTGTGTAAAGTCATTTAAATTAGCTCTGTGTTTCTAAACTAGTTAAAGAATATAAATGCATTATATGAGGACATCGTAGAAGAAAGAGCTTTGACTGTGAAGTTGAAATGTGATTCCAATTCTTGCAAAGATATTTACCAAATAGTAACGAGTCAATTTATCTCCCTCTGCATCAATTTCTTTACCTATCTTAATATAGTTGTTGTATTTTATTATGTGAATTATCATTACTGAACATCTTGTGATTATATTTGTAGAATCATACTTTTAAAATCATTTTTTCCAGTCTTCCTCTGACGTAAAGAACTCTAGGAAGGAAGCCATTCTATTGGCTAAAATGAAACATCCCAATATTGTTGCATTTAAGGAGTCATTTGAAGGTAAATATCAATTTATCTCATTCTTACATAGTAGTGTCCACATTTCTGAATGTTATTGTTTATGGAATAATTAACTAAGGAATCTTACATTTATTCAAGCTGATGGACACCTATATATTGTGATGGAATATTGTGATGAAGGTGATCTCATGCAAAAAATTAAGTATCAAAGAGGAAAATTATTCCCTGAGATACGGTAAGAGACCATTTTCTTATGTCTCACTTGCACTTAATTTGGCTGCCCTCTTTGCTATGTTTTCAGTTTCATTGAATGTAAGCTCCCTGAAAACAACCATGGCCTATATCATAAATATTCTTTGCATATGTGCATCTAAAACATAATCTTATACATAGTAGGCACTTAATAAATACATAGACTGATTTTAATTAATCAAATTTTCATAGAACAATAGAATAAAAAGGAAATACATTTAATTAGCTTAAATTTGTCATGGTGTGCTAGGGCACTGTAATGTAGAATAATTTTATAAAGACATATGTCTTTAAAATATGAAATAATGTTAGCCTGAAGAAACTGGTGGTGAACATGATCATTAAACTCCCAAAATAGCAATGAAATTATATATTTTTTGTATTTATGCTATGCATTTCATGTTATTGAAATATAGTTTATATTTCTGTGAATGGTAATACCAAATAGACATTTCAAAACTACTTGGATTTGATCAAATGAAAGAAAAACAAACAAAAGTCTTGAAATGAAGTAGTGAATGTCATCACATGTAAAATAATCATATGTGAGTTTGGTGTTTTTACTTTATGTCTAAATATTTTAATAGATGAACTATTAGTTTTCTGACATATGGTGATGGCAAAACATTGTGGTATAGTGGGGGAAAAGCACTGACTTTGTAGATGTGAGCTTTGTGTTCAAATTTTGCTTCTGACATTAAGAGACTTTCCCAAGATCACCTAGGTAACCTGCTTGGCCGTCAGGTTTTTTTCCTGCAAACTGAAGAGTTAGACTTGGTAGCTACTGATATTCCTTGTAGCATTAGATCCATAATCCTATATTAATGATGATGATGATATGATGATAAGATAATATTAATGATGAAGATGGTGATAATGGTGATAATGATATGATTACAGTCATGAAAGTGAGGTAAGGTGATGATGATGATGGTGATGATGATGCTTGGTTTTCTTATTTTATTGATAGAAGAAATTCCCTTACTGATAGATATCAGTACCTGTTCTGCCTTTGATTGTCTAAGGGCACTGAGAGGTTATGGCCAGGGTATTGGTCTATGAGTCTTATTTTTCTTTCTCTGAAGTCAGCTCTCTACATCATCATTCCTCTTCTCATATTTTTATTTTTACAGTATTTTAATTTGCCTAAGTTCTGAAAATACAACATAAGTGGACTTTTGAAAATTTTTTTTAAGAAAAAAGCATTCCATGAATCAAATTGTTTTTCTTTTCCTCATAGATACTTCACTGGTTTACACAGATGTGTCTGGGAGTGAATCACATTCACAAAAAAAGGGTGTTACATAGAGATATCAAGTCCAAGGTGAGTGGATTTTTAATAAAAAAATTTTTTTAATTAAAAAAATGTTCTAACTGGAAATGTTAGTCTCTTTGAACAGTTTGGGGGCTTTCTTTCATTTATTTTTACCAATATCTTCCTGTTTACAGATGAACTTGAATTAAGCATTTTAGTTGAGCATGTCACTTATTAAAACTGTAACAGTTTCTTATAATTGTGTACAACTCTTAACTTTTCAAAGTGCTTTCCTGTCTTCCTGCTTAGTTTATTCACAGAACATCAGTGTGAGGTAGGTAGGACAACAGGTAGTATTCCATCTCAAATGAGACAAAGAGATGAGTTAATTAGATATTAGGCTTCTAGCAGCCTCAGCCATTCTAAACATAAAGCGCTTATATTCTACTCTATAGATGAGAGCTTGCTTAGAGTCTGTGGACTTTTACTTTACATATAGTATTATCAAAATTGATTATATTTTTCTAACTCACAGTAGATCAAAAGTAGCAAATCAGGAGAGAGAGTATTTTCACATAAAAATCCATAATAACTATTATTGATAAGAACATTAATGAAGGCTAGGAAGTAATAAGACAAGCAATTTGGCTGTACTTAGGGTCAGGGCAAATAGTTCTTGGAACCTTAAAGAGACTGAGGGCGTGTAAGCACAGGAAGATGCTTTAGATGACTTTGCTCCCAAGATATGCATTAAGTGATATACCCCAAGTTATGTTCAGAACTTGGGGTATATCACTTAATGCATATCTTGGGAGCAAAGTCATCTAATTCCCTTTGTCACCTGTGTAGAACAAAGGAGGTAGAGACACTTACCTTTGTGGAGCTAGATGGCACAGTGAATAGAATGCCAATGCCAGGCCTGGAGTCAGAAATATCTTAGTTGAAATTCAGCCTCAAACACTTATTAGCTATATTACTCTGGACAAGTCTCTTAACCCTGTTTACTAATATGGAGATCAAATGATGAGCCACTCTAGTACCTTTGCCAAGAAAATCCTAAATAGGATCACAAAGAATCAGACACAATTGAACAACAAGCTGTGTGACAAAGAGACCTCAATAACACCTTTTTGATTTTGCCTGATGATATATTTCTGTGTTCTCAGCCATAAGAGAGGATAAAGCTGGTAGATCTTTAGCGCTCAGGAGATCTGAGCTACAGTGGACTAAATACAAATTTGGCGTTAATATAGAAAACCCTGGGGATCAGAGACTATTAGGCTGCCTAATGAGGAATAAAGGGTTACAGGTCAGAAATGGAGCAGGGCAAAGCTTCTGTGCTAACTGGAATGAAATCAAAACAATGAGTGGTCCTTGTACTTCCAGCCTAGCCAAGATAGGAAGACCCAGTGTAGAAAGAAAGAAGGAAAAAAGGAGGGAGGGGAAGATGGAAGAGAGGAAAAAAGGGAGAAATAAAAGGGAAGAAAGAAGTTGTCGAAGAGAGAAAAGAACAGAGAGAAGGAAGTAAAGAAGGAAGGAAGGAGGGAGGGAAGGAATAGAAAGAAGAAAAGGAGAGAAGCACAGAGAGAAGAAGGGGAAGAAGGAGGAAGAAAAAAAGTAAGGAAGAAAGCCAGAAGGGAAAGATAGAAGGAAGAAAAGGAGGCAAGCACAAAAGAAAAAAGGGGAGGGAGAAAAGAGAAAGGAAAGGAAAAGAAGGAAGGAGGGAGAGATGGAAGGGAAAAAAGGAAAGAGGAAAAGATAAAAGTAAGAAAAGGAGGGAAGAGCAAAGAGGAGGGAAAGAGGGAGGAAGGAGGAAAGGAAGGAAATTAAGCCTATTCATTCTCTTCTGTAAACTTTTCCCACCTCAGAGGTGAACTTTTCTTCCCATTTCAGGTCTGCATTGTTCTCCCACCCAATTACCTCTTTTTCCCATCAAATAGCAACAATAATGATTCTTGCTAACATGCTTTCACATAAATTATGTTATCTGCTCCCTCACAATTACCTTTTGAGATTTGCAGGGCAGGAATTAATACCTTCTTTTTATAGATGAAGAAACTATAGTTCAGAGAGAGATTATGTGACTGGTTCCATATCACACAGCTGCCAGATAGCACAGCCAGAACTAGTTGTTCAGTCAGTTATTCACGAAGTGCCTACTACGTCCTAGGCACTGGGCTGATTGCTGGGGTTACAAAGACAGGCAAAAGACAGAACCTGCCCTCAAAGAGCTCACAATGTTAAGATAAAAATTAGAATCAGTTGTTCTGACTCCTCGAATCACCTTTTCCCCCACGGTCCTATTATGCTTCTGAGGAAAATAAATAATAGCAAGTATTTATTCCTAAGAACCGAATGACTTTACATTGTATGTTTTATTATTGTCCCCTCCCGCCCCCACTTTATCTGATATTCTAGAAATAGTCCATTCCTCCCTTGCTGTTGCCTTCCAAAAGCTTAGGAAGCTGGGTGAAAGCTCAGCTGCTGAAATTTCAGCAGGCATTCCTCTTCTGGGTTTGCCATCACCTCAGGGGTCTGCTACATTGCCATCACCTCAGGGGTCTGCTACATTGCCATCACCTCAGGGGTCTGCTACATTGCCATCATCTCAGGGCTCTGCTACGTTGCCATCACCTCAGGGGACTTCTACGGAGCTCTCCATGAACTTTGGAGCAGCAGAAAGGAGAGCCACAGACAGACTTAGAAAATTCTTCCTGCCCCCTCTCAACTTTAACCATTAACATTTATGCGGGGGAAAAACCCAGCCTCAAACACATCTAAAATGTTCCTTCAGACTTCAACTGGTTTTGAATTCAGGTCATCCTGTTTCTAACTTCAGTACTTCCTTCATGTTGCTACCTAGTTGTCTAGACTACTTAAAATTTTAAAAATAATTTTAAGAAATGAGTTTTTGAATATACCAAAAATGTGGAGCTAGAAAAACTTCCTGGCCTTCTCTTGTTATTTCTCCATTTCACTCTAAAGGAATTTTAGCATCTCTTATCCGGTTTCTCCGACTTGAATGAAGCCTTATCTGGCAGGTCTGTCTTGCCTGAAAACCTTGCTCGATAAGTATATTAAATAGGGTCTCACTGGGACATTCCCATCTCCCAGTCATCCTATACCCTACTAAGCCCACAGTCTTTGCCAGGATTCATCTGTTACTCCCAATGTCCTGTTCTGCATAGAGATGTTACTGTTAACTAACACACTTGTACTCTCTCTACTATTGAAAGCAAGATCTCTGAGAAGTGGAAATTAGATCCTTTTTCCTGCAATGCTTGGAGACGCCTGTCTTTTGATAAACAATAGAGTATTTGTTAAAGGGACAATCTGATGTCTCTTTCTTTTTGTTAATGCAGAATGTCTTCCTCACCCAAAATGGACACATAAAATTGGGAGATTTTGGATCAGCCCGACTTCTCTCCAAGTATGTACTTCTCTTCTTTGGGAGTTTAGTAACCAAAGCATCTGCCATTCAGTAACAGTATGAAAAACATCATTTCTCATTGTTCCTTCAGGCCTATGGCATATGCTTGTACATATGTGGGAACACCTTACTATGTGCCTCCAGAAATCTGGGAGAATATGCCTTATAACAATAAAAGGTATGTGATTCATCCATCTGATAAAAAGATAAAACTCTTAGAAGAGAGTTTTTTCACCTTTTTCGTGGCCTGGTAAAGCCTGTGGACTTTTTGGCAGACCTATGTTTTTAATTGTATAAAAGGTAAATATAATTATCCTTCCACATCACAAGATTTATGGGCATGGTACTCCACAGTTCTGGAAAATCAATTTGAAATTTTTTGGTCCTTTGTACCAGAGAAGAAGTTTGAATTTTTTCTTTTTCAATTATGGCATGTTTACACCTTATTATAAAATTTGGGTTAAGGATTTGGTCATAGACTTTGTGTCCTCTGCCAGCCTTTGGATGTTGTTTGCAGCTTCCACAACCCCCTCTCCCCAAATTCCCACTTAATTTCTTATATTGACCCCCTACATATCAAAAACACAATGGAGAAAGACATGGTTATGGAAGGGATAAATTGTACCATTAAAGAGGAAACCAACTATTGAAATGAAGTTTCTATCTATTTATCTATTTGTGTGTGCGTCTATATATTTGTGTGTGTACATACACACACACACACACACACACACACACACACACACACGTTTTTTTTAAATTAAATTCACAGACCCCAGCTTAAGAACATCTTTGAGAGTTCATAATCAAACTAGAGACAGAGAGGATCATGGGGAAGTAAAATGGATGATTTTGATTATATTATATTAAATTAGATTGAACTCAGTGGAGCTAAAGTTAGAAGGAAAGAAGGAAGTTGGTTTCGATGGGGTGCTTTATAGCAAGTTTCTCTGATAAAAGTCTAATATCTAGAGAACTAAGCCTAATTTATAAGAATAAGAGTCCTTCCTCAATTGAGAAATGATCAAAAAATATTAATAGGCAGTTTTTAGAAGAAAAAATCGAGACTGTCAACAATCATAAAAAAATTCTAAATCACTATTGATTAGGGAAATGGAAATTTAAAAAACCCTCTTGGCTAATCTGACAGAAAAGTAAAATGAAAAATGTTGGAAGGAATGTGGGGAAAAAAAGGAATACTTCTGCACTGTGGTAAAGTTTGAATTGATCCAACCATTGTGGAGAGCAATTTGAAGCTACAGCCAAAGGGCTCTAAAACTATATACCTTTTGATCCAGCAATACTTCTACTAGATTTGGACTCTAGAGAGATCAAAGAAAAAGGAAAGGATCCATATGTATAAAAATATTTATAGCAGCTCTTTTTTGTGATGACAAGGAATTGGAAATTGAAGGGATGCCCATCTATAGGGCATGGCTGAAGAAGCTGTAGTATCTGATTGTGATGGTTCCAGAAAAGAAGCAGGAGAATATCATATGGACCTAATGACAGCAGTATTCTACTAACAATCAAATGTGAAACACTTAGCTATTCTGCTTAATAAAACGATCCACAACAATTCCAAAGGATTCATGATGAAAAAGGCTATGTATCTCCAAGCAGAGAGCTTACATACTCTAAATATAGATTGGAATATATTGTTTTACTTTATTTTTCTTGATTTTTTTCTTGCAACATGGCTAATTAATGTGGAAATATATTTTATATGGTTTCATATGTATAATTGGTATTTTATTTCTTGCTTTCTTAATGAGTAGAGAAGAGAATGGAGGAAGGGAAAATTTTCAAACTGAAAATTAAAAAAAGAAAAAAAATAGAACATATTTATTCCCTCTTTTAGAGGAAAGTGACCAACTTGGTGAGAAATTAGAAAGCACATTATATTAAAAAATGTTTGATGAAACTGATTTTTTTTTAGTACATAGAAGATAAGATTTGGGACCTGGAGGAATTACCAAATGGCATGCTAGCAATCTTCAAAAATTTGAAAGGTTTGCAAGAGAAAATAGACTTCTTTGGGGGTGCTACAGAAGCCTTAAAGAGCTAGGACCAGCAAGTAGAAGTTACAGGGAACTATTTAAGTTCAGTATAGGAATTTCCTAAAAATTAGGTCTTTCTGGTAGTATAATAATCTCGTTAAAAAATTAGTGATCTCCCTACTATTACATGAACTTAATTACTTCTCTGGGAGAGTTATAGGGAGATTCCTACTTTGTGTGGAACTAGGTGAACAATAAAGATCTCTTCCAATTTTTAAGGTTCCTTGAATATAATATTTCTTAAATGTTCCTCTTTAGGATAAATACTAGCCAAGTGACACCTGAATAAGACTCCTCTTGAGGGGGCCAGACTAAGGCTAAGCATGAGTCAGTATGTATTCCTAGAGGACACCAGTTAACAAAATATTCAATTAGATTTGAATTTCATATACAATGATCTTTTTTTATTATACAGTTATGCTTGTTTTATTCCTCAAATTAAAAGTAATTTTTAAAAAGTAAATTGCCTTAATAGTAAGTGTGATATCTGTTCATTTTAAAAGAGGGATTAAAAAACTTTTTGTATTTGAATAATCTTAATTTATATAATCATTTGGTAACTTTATTTTTTTTATGTTTCAGTGATATATGGTCCTTAGGATGCATATTGTATGAACTTTGTACCCTTAAACATCCAGTAAGTATGCTATACAAAGTAGAGCCTTCAAACCATTATTAATTGGTCTTTGCTATGCTTAGGTTTTAAGGAATATACCATTATAACACGAGGCTTTATTCTTTGAAATGGATAGATTAGGAAAATTTCCAAATATTTTCATGATCCTGAACTTTTATTTAAAGATAATTTAGCAGAAATTAGAAGTATGAAATATCTATTTCATCATTCTAGTTTTCTACGAGTAGTCAGATTTTATCTTTTTAGTCTCTTCTCTGATTGAAAAAGCATTGGGAAAAGAAGTTTCTCTGATAATTCTCATGTATTTTTACCATGTTTTACAAACATGTTTATTCCTTATAATTTCTAGTTAGTCAACCAATATTTATTAAGCACTTAGTCTCTTATTTACTGTGTTAAGCACTTGGGATACAAAGAAAGGTGTAAGAAATGGTTGTGATTTTTTTGAGAGGTTAACAAAAAGAGATTAAATAATTTTTAATATTACCCAAACTTTATTTTGACCAGTGGTTCTCAAATTTTTTAGTCTCTGGGATCCTTTTGCACTTTTAGAATTTATTGAGTATTATTGAATAAAATACATTTACTGTATTGGATATTAAAGCATTTTATTATTATTATGAAAATTGTTTTGAGTTTATGTACCCCTAGAAATGGTCTCAGAAATCTTCTCTAGCAGTCCTCGGATACTTTGAGAATCTCTGGGTTAGATTATATTTCTGATAAAGCTAGATCATTTGTTTATTACTTAAACAATTATTTGGCAAATATCAAATCCTATGTGCCAAATATTGTGTTAGATAATATGGAGAATCCACAGCGGGACACATTTCCTTATTTTCAGGAAGTTTGCAGACAGAATGCTACAGCTGTACACAGTTAATGATAATCAATGTAAACGTATAATAATGATGATAAAAAATGGCAATGTTTTGAGACGGCAAAGCTTCCTGGAGGGAAAGGCTTCATGAAGGGTAGCCAAGAATTGGACAGGCAGTGGAATAGTGTGGGGGTGATGTGGGGGGAAAACTGAGTATTTCAGGAGGAGAATGAATCCCTTTAAAGCTTTTTAGGTTTACAAACAGAAAAAATAATATTTTATTGCTACTAATTGAACCTTAAAACACCCTAGGTCATTAATGTGGGAGCATTTGAGACATTATTTTGAGTGATTCTGAAGAAAACCTTTATTGTGGCAGGGGAGGGGAAGGGGGGGAAATGTCACCCATTTATATGTGTTTTTGTAATGAAGAGTCATTAGCGTCATCTCAAGATAAAAGACCCAGGATATGTTTGATTTTAGCAGTAGATTTTTGATGAATATCCTTGATCTCTCAAACTTCATTTTTAAATGATTTCAAAAATCTATCAAAACCTGAGTTGTCTCTTTTTGAAGAAAGAACATGTACTGAGAATTGTGATGTAGTGAATAATAATTAGAAATCTGTGATATATTGCCTTTACTTTCTCCTAATTCATTCTTGATCCTTTGGAGATCATAGAAATTCAAATACAGCAACTGATTAACATTAACTTCAGAATCAAAGCAAATCTGTTCTTTCATAGCTCAGACAGATTTTTTACTTATTTTACATTTGTTGGGTACACATTTTTCCTTTTATTTTTTTCATGTTCATATCTAATTATAGGGGGAAAAAGGCCCTAACTATTCTTATCTCTTTAAGACATTTTCCATTTCTAAGGAAATTTTTTTTTAAACTTCATATAGGTTGGCTGTCAGGATGTTCATTCCTATTTTTAGTCCATTAAATAAGAATAAGTTTAAATTTTACTTCTGTTTTAACACATTAAGTTTCACATCTCATTCTCCATTTCTATATAAAATTCTTCAATATATACAAGTTTAAAAGATTTAGCTTTCCCAGAAGAGTGATTTAAAAATCTAAAAAAAAAAAATCTCTCTGTTTCTCTATCTCTGTGTCTCTTTCTGTGTGTCTCTTGTCTCTGTCTCTCTGTGTGTCTCTCTCTCTTTCCTCCCCCTCCTCTGTCTTTGTCTCTGTCTCTGTCTCTTTCTCACCCTCCTCTTTCTCTCTCTTTCTCTGTCTCTCTGTGTGTGTCTCTCTTTCTTTCTCTCCACCCCCCTCTCTGTCTCTATCTCTCTGTGTCTCTTTTTCTCCCCCCTCTCTCTGTTTCTCTCTGTGTCTCTCTCTACCCCCCCCCCGGGGGGGTAACCCCGTGTCTCTCTGTCTTTCTCTACCTCTGTCTCTCTGTCTTTTTTTCTCTTCCCCTCTCTCTGTCTCTCTCTACTCCTCTATCTGTCTCTGTCTCTATTTCTCTCTCCCTGTTTCTTGTCTCTCTCTGTCTCTCTCTTTCTCTCCCTCCTCTCTGTCTCTCTCCCCCCCCCCCCCGTCTCTCTGTGTCTCTTTCTCTGTGTCTTTCTCTGTCTCTGTCTCTTTCTCCCCCCCGTCTCTCTCTGTCTCTTTGTCTGTCTCCTCTTTTTCTCTCCACCTCTGTCTCTCTCTCTTTGTGTCCCCCCCCCCTTTTTGTCTCTCTCTCCATATACACCCATCTGTGTGTATGTATACGTGTATCAATGTTTACATGTATGGGTGTGTCTCTTTATATATACACATACACACACATACATATATAATATTTATACATATACACATACATTTTAACAAAAAGAATAAAGGAAAATGGGATAAGATATAGGTGAAACATGTTGGAGCTGTAGTCTCATTATTTTAGAGGACATAATTATGTTGACAAGTCATTTTTCCTTCTGTGAAATGGTTCATAGAATCCTAACACTCAGAGCTCACAGGAACCTGCCCCCTCATCCCCATTTTATAAATGAAAAAACTGAGTCTTATTTATACATAGACTCAAAATGTCATGGAGTTTAGTATTTAGAAATAAAAAATGCTTGTCATTTGCTTGCTAAATAAATAGTTCATTTCAGTATCTTTGGGAAACAGAAGGTGTTCTTGGATAATTCCTACAGTAGGAAGGGGGAACAAAATGTCTAGTCTGGAGTACATAACATATTTAGTATGTGACTATGGAATGTTTTTGTTAAATATTTATTGAAATAATAAATGAATGACTGGGCTTCATGAGCTCTATTTTTTAAAATAGCTTTTTATTTACAAGTTATATGCATGGGTAATTTTACAGCATTGACAATTGCCAAACCTTTTGTTCCAATTTTTCCCCTCCTTCTCCCCATCCCCTCCCCCCGATGGCAGGTTGACCAATAAATGTTAAATATGTTAAAGTATAAATTAAATACAATGTAAGCATACATGTCCTAACAGTTATTTTGCTGTACAAAAAGAATCAGACTTTGAAATAGCGTGCTATTAGCCTGTGAAGGAAATCAAAAATGCAGGTGGGCAAAAATATAGGGACTGGGAATTCTATATAGTGGTTCATAGTCATCTCCCAGAGCTCTTTTGCTGGGTGTAGCTGGTTCAATTCATTACAGATGAGCTCTATTTTTTGACCTAAGACTGTAAGAAAAAAAAGAAGCCAGGAAATAGATAATGATGCTGTTTATCTGACTATCCTGAGAGTATGAAGGAAGAGTAAAAGGATTTTTTTTTCTTTTTAAATATTCTCACATATCCCTTTGGATTTCTATTAAACCATTTGGAACTAGTCATCAGGTATTAGAATGATGCCTGTTTTGGAACTTCTTGTGGATGAGCAGATAGGGTCAGCAGGAATGTTTTTTAAATTGTCAAATTGTGATAACAAGATAGATTTCAGTCTTTATTTTTCCATCTGCATAGGTTTCCTTTTTAAAATTCCCTTTGTCTTCTTTTAAAGTTCATTTTATGCTAATCACATCTAGAAAAATCACTGGTGGAGTCTGAATGAAGTTCAAAGCATATTTTTCATTTTCTCGACTTGTGTTTTTTTCATTTTGGTCTATGTTTTTTTTCACAACATGACTAATATGGTAATATATTTTGCATGATTGCACATGTGTAATCTATATTAAATTGCTTAACCTTTTAGGGAGGGGGGAGATGAGAGAATGAGAGAGTTGAAATTCAGAATTTTAAAATGATGAATGTTAAAAATTGTTTTTACATATAATTTGGAAAAAATAAAATATTTTTGAAAATAAAGCTAATTTTAATATTTTAGTTTCAGGCCAATAGTTGGAAAAATCTTATCCTCAAGATATGCAAAGGCTCCTACAGTCCCCTCCCATCTCATTACTCCTATGAACTTCACTATCTGATAAAACAGATGTTTAAGAGAGATCCTGTGTGTCGTCCTTCAGCTACTACAATTCTCTCCAGAAGCTCTTTAGCGAAGCTTATCCAGAAGTACTTATCACCAGAGGTAACATGTTGAGTTGAGCCATGAGTTGGTTTTTTAAAATGTGATAAATTGACCTTTGTACTTTTTCAGTTTCAGGCACTCATATTGATAATTGGTAAATGGACATCATTTTGATAGTGACTAAGGGGTGGATAGATTATTCACATCACATTTTCTAATATTTTATTTCACTTTACAGATAGTCAAAGAATATGGTGAGCAAGTCATAGAGGAAACCAGAAAGTCAAAGAATAATACACCAAGGAAAATGGGTAAGAGTTTTAGAATTTTATTCTTATGAATGTTTCCCCAAGTAGACCTTGGTGGAGTGGTGGTTTAATTTACAGGGTTGCTTCCTCCTATGAAATCATCCTTAGCCTAATGAAACCTCCTTAGGTGGGCTTATGATGACTGGTAGAAAAAGATTCAGAGGACACAGTTCCTAAATAACTTAGAAATGTTAATTTAATAGTTGTTAAGGAGGAGGCAGCCCAATAGATAAGAGTGCTGAGTCAGGAAGACGTGAATTCAAATTTGACTTCAGATATTTACCAGCTGTGTGACCCTGAGCAAGTCGCTTAACTCTTTTTATTTCAGTTTCCTCATCAGTAAAATAAGCTGGAGAAGGAAATGGCAAACCATACCAGTATCTTTGCCAGAAAAACCTCAAATGAGGTGATGAAGAGTGAGGCAAGACTGAACAACCTCAACAGGGAGAGTGAGAGCTTAAAAATACTATTTTTATTAATAATAAATTTTAGATTTGTAAAAGAAGAAAAGTATATCTCAAATGAATGTGAAATAATTATCAGGCACTGTAAATCAAAATAGATTTGCGATTTGGGTTTGTTTCTTTCTTTGGCTGGTTTTTGCATTTCAAACTATTTTTATTTTAGGAGGCTGATGTAAATATCTGACGTGTTCAGGAATCGCAGAACTTATGTTTGACAACTTTAGTAGTGATTTTGATTTAGCAAAAAGTGTAGCCTGTTAAATTGAGGGCCTCATAAAGTGTTTTTCTGTACAGTTTTTCCCAAAGGCCACATAAATACAGTATTGGTGTGAAAATGTATGACTACAAAGATTTTATAGCCTGTTTTAAGGCAAAGCAGTGTTTTCTTACTGGACTAAGTTATCTCTCTATATATTTGTAAGAGGCGATCTGGATTAAGTGAGTTGCTCAAGGTCACACAGCTAGTAAGTGTCTGAGACTGTATTTGAACTCAGGTTTTTCTGAACCCAAGTCCTATACACTGAGCTACCTAACTGACCCTGTTAGTTGATCTCTTAAGTGTTATCTAAAATCCTATCCCATAGCTTTTCTGAACATTGTCATTTCTTGATTTTTCTGTCCCTTTTCATTAACTCCCCATTGTCCTAAGTTTCCTATGCCAAAACCAAGCATCAGGGAATGGCTGGAGAGATACTGGAGTGAAAACTATATAGGAATATGGTGACAGTGGCTCCTGTTTACTTTATTAAATGCTACATCATTTGTAGCATCTCAGTTTGGGGCACAGGACAGAGTCCATTTTTGTATCACAAGAAGCCATTTTTCCTAAAGCATAAGTCTGACCTTATCACCTCCCTTATTCCATAACCTCCCCTGGCTCCTTTCATCCTTTAGAACAAAATGGAAAATCCTTCATTTGGTAGTTGAGGCTCTTTACACCCTGACTTCAACCTTCCTTTCCAGTTTTCCTGCTCTCATATACAGTGGACCCCGACACACCAAACTTTGGTCTTCCTTGCACATGAAACCCTACTCTTATTCTGTACCTTTTTCTTGCCTGAAATGCTTTGCCCCACTCCTCAGGACTTGGACTCATCAGTCCAGACTTTATTTAAGACTACCTCAAGTACCACTGCCTCCAGGATGCCTTTTTCCATCCCTTCAGCTTCTAGTGTCAACCATTTTAAAGTTATCTTGCAACTACATATTTATCTCATGTGTTCTGATCTATATATGTTGTCTCTGCTGTTAAAAAAAGGGCTCTATGAGAGCAGGGACTTTTTGCTTTTCTTTGCTTCCCCAACACTAATAATTGCTTATTGATTCTTAATGACACAGAAACTCATCTTTTATTTTATTTTTTAATGTTATCTTTCTTTTTTTATAAAACTTTATTTTCAAAACACATGCATAGATTGTTTTCAACATTCACCTTTGCAAAACCTTGTGTTCCAAATTTTTTTCTCCCTTCTTTCCCCCCAACCTCACTCTAAATGGCAAGTAATCCAATATATGTTAAATATGAGCAATTCTTCTATATGTATTTCCACAATAATCTTGCTGCACAAGAAAAATCAAATCAGAATGAAAACAAAATGCAAGCAAACAACAACAAAAAAGGGAAAATGCTATGTTGTGGTCCACACTCACTTCCCACAGTCCTCTCTCTGGGTGCAGATGGCTCTTTCTATCACATCCATTGGAACTGGCCTGAATCACCTCAATAATGGAAAGAGCCTCGTACACCAGAATTGATGAAACATCAATTTAACATTCAAGTCTTTCATTGATATTACATACCTTGGAATAATAATGATAACTAACACAAATATAGTGTTTCAAGGCTTATAAAATGCTTTAATTCCTGAAGGCCAAGATGCTGTTGATGAGGGAATAGAGTTTCACAAAGGTTAAAGACTTGCCTATGATCCCACATCTAGTAAATGTCAGAGTAGGCTATGAACCCAGCCTTTTCTGGACTTTTAGGTCCAACACTTCCATTACCCTAAAATTTCCTTTACCTCCCAGAGTTTTGAGGATCAGATGAGATAATAAATTTGTAAAGTGCTCAGCACAGTGCCTAGGGCACATAGTAAGCATTCTATAAATGCTAGTAGTTGTTATTATACAGAAGAATCCCTTCTAGTTATTTCCCATGAGAATCAAAAGTAATATAGAGTGGTTGGGAAAAAGGCTAGGTTATTGAAAGAGTAGAGGTATTCGGTATTGCTTTTCTAGCCTAAGGAGACAAACATTTGGCCTTCAATAATCCATTTGAGGGAAGGAATGTGATATGTAAGACCCTACCAGAGAAAAATCAGAATCAGGAGAATTGTGTGGTAAGAGATCTCTCTAGGCATTTTTTTTGCTCCTGCTGGTTTCTCCATAGAAGAAATAGTTGAACTCATCTTAACCATTTACTCAGTAGAAAAGGGGTATGGGAGCAAAATAGTAGAAGTGTTCCTTTAAGAGTTGAATTATGTTTTAGGGTGGTTAAAACTTTGCACCACTTATTCTAACAAATGTTTTACCTTCATTATAAAACCTTATAAAAATTGAAGTTGACATTAAGTAATGCGAATATTTTAAAGTATGTTTTTTTTTTCTTTCCTCCCTTAGGCCCTGCCAAAACAAATATCTCAGGAAATGAGGCAGTTACTGTGGTAAGTATTTTAAAATACAATATAATAAGTTTTTATTGAATACCTACTTGCTCTCTACCCAGGGAAGTTAGGTGACTCAGTAGATAGAGTACCAGACCTGGAATTAGGAAGGCTTATCTTCTTGAGTTTAAATTTGGCCTCAGAGACTTAATAGCTGTGAGACCCTGGCCAAGTCACTTAATCCTGTTTTCCCATCTGTAAAAATCTATAAAATGATGCCCTCTCTTTTCTCAAATAACTTTTTACGTTGAGATAAATAAGATTTGAATTCATAAAAGAAATATACCTGAGCTGTCTCCAGGCTCTCTGCCTTTCATTCTACCCCAGGTAGCATTGCTAGGTTCTGCTTCCTAAAAGATATTTTAAATAGAGATTCCACAGCTGAAAAACTGATGGTGATTCTCCATTATCTACTGAATAAACTCCTTAGCCCAGTATGTAGGGATTTCCCTGATCTGATCCCAACCTCCCATTTTAATCTTTCTTGCCTCAAATCTATAGTGTTGACAACAGGCTTTGCCCCATAGGTAAAAAAAAGCAAGGCATTTGTACTATAAGAGCCTGAGTCAGATCTAAGATGAGTTCTCTGTTCTCATTTCCTAAATACCCTAAAGACTGGGGCTTGACACAGGGAAGAGAATTTATTTAGAGGATAGTTGGAGTAGAAGTTGGAAAAAGAAGGTAAAAGGGTAATTGGTGTTATATGAGAGAAAAACTGCATAGAAAACACTCCTCAGCCTATATGTATTGATATTGCTCATGTAAAAACTTTTCATGTCATTGAATTTTTTTGTTTTACCTTTTATAATTATCTGTCTCTGTTGCTCTCCCTCCCTTTCTTCTTACTCTCTGTCTCTGCCTCCCTCTCCCCTCCTTTCTGTGTCGCTGTCTCTTTCACTATGTCTCTCTCTCTCCATCTCCTTTTTCCTTTCTCTTCCTCTCTCTGTCTCTTTGTCTCTCTTTCTCTCTATCTCTTTTTCACTCTTTCTGTCTCTGTCTCTCTGTGTGTCTGTCTGTCTTTCTTTCTGTATGTGTCTCCCTCCCTCCCTCCCCTCTCCCTTTTCTCTTCCCTCCCTCCCTTCCTCCCTCTTTCCTCCTTTCTCTCCCCCCTCTCACTCAAGAATTCTCCCATTAGAGAGTTCTAAGCCAAACAAGGGATAGTGTGTTCATAAGCATAGGATCACAATTTGTTTTTGCTGGAAGAGACCATTTAGTCCAACCTCCTCATTTTATGAATTAAGAGATTGTACCCTAAATAGGGAATTAATTAGGTCACTCACCCAGCTAGTAAGATTCTGGGTCAGAATATGGACTCAGATCTTTTGGACATTCAAGTCCTTTGCTCAGTACAAACTTCCTTCCAGCGTAAGTGCCATTTGTAACAAGAACATGGAAGGTTCTATTGGCTTTTGCCCTGTCCTTCTTACATCTGACTTGCTCAGTAAACACTTATGGTCTTTTAGAATCTGTTTCCTTCGAAATTCAATTTGGGCCCCTTCTACACGAAGGCTTTCTAGCATTGCTCACCTGCTGTTGCCCCCTCCCAATCATACTGTATTTATATTGTCTATGATTATGTGTACATGATATCTCTCCTAATGGAATGAAAGCAAGGACCATTTCATCTTCATCTTTTCTTATTCCTGAGCCCACTGTAAATCCTGGCAAAAAGTCTGCATTTAGCAAATTTTTATTAAGTTGTTAATTGTTCAGTTACTACTTACTATGTGCTAGGAACTATGCTAAATGCTAAAAATACAAATATAAACAGAAAGACAGCCCCTACCCTCAATGAGCTTACATTCTGCTGGGGGAAGATAGCACATAAAAGGAATCTAAAGGGAAGATGAAGAGATTAAAGTACCTGGGATGGAAGGTATGGCAGAAAAGTGGAAAGTGGGAGTGCAGGTCGGGGGGGAATGAAGGCTGGACCTCTTTAAAAATAAAGATTCTGGAAGAAACCATCCTGTTGGAGAGATAAGCTGTCATTGTAATTAAAATCTGTGAGAGCATTCTGGAACACTGTAGAGAAAGTCCAGGAAAACTGGACCTGCTCTTCCCAGATTGGTTGGTCAGAAAGGTCACAATATGAATTCTCTCTGGAATACTGTGTTCATTTTGGATTCTAGGACCAACATTGATGATCTGGAACATGACCAGAATGGTAAAGGGACTCAAGAGAAAATGTTATATGAAGATTGGATGAGAGAACTTGGGCTGATTTACTTAGGAAAGAAAAGATTTGGGGTCAATCATGGTGGTTGTTAAATATTTTTAATGTTAAACTATAGAAGAAAGGTTAGACCTCTGGCTTGTCCCTGATCCTAGGACTAGGACTAGTGGTTAGAAATTACATGGGAATAGATTCTGATTTGATACAAAGAAAAACCTTTTCATTGTTGAATATATTAAAAGATAAGAGTATAAGATAGTGAGTTTCTCATCCATGTACATCTTTAAGCATATGGATCCATACTTTAGGTAAGGCTGGACAAGTGAACTTATAAGGTTCCCCCTAATCCATGATTCTGTGTTTTTTTCATGTTTTTATGTGACAATTGTGTTTTTCTTTTCTTTTTTTTTGAAAGGAAAGGGAAGAACAAGGTAAAAAGTGTAGCCATGCTGACTTAGAGAACATTAATAAAAATTTGGCTGAAAATGCATTGAAGCGAATAAGCAATGAGGAAAAAGGTAAACTATTGAAGTTCTAAGGCTATAATTCTATAGTTACTGTAGTTATTCTCCTTGGGGGAGGGAAGGCGTAAATCTCTATCTTGGGGGAGGAAATGCTTAAGTATATCTTGCTAGGACAACTGGACAGATTTTTTCATGTCTTTCCAATAGCCTCAGTATTTTTTATATATCTACATATATTTGTGTATATATGATTATATATTCATAAACAAATATATTTTATACAAAAATTTACAAAACACACAATTTTACATTTGTATAATGTACAAATTATACAATGTACATATATGTGTATTTTTAATTTATGTTTTAGAAGATTAGTATTTGTGAATTAATGAGTGAATTAGAGGTCTTTTGATTTTCTTTTGTGATCCATGTGCTGAAGTAAGCAATTTTAATTTTTTCTATATTTGTTTCAACTATAAAATAGTAATACTTTCAGATAAATTCCAAATAATGCTAATATTTTTTGATAGAATTTGTTTTCTTTATGATTTACTATTTATTGACTATCCATATTGGATCAAGAGCAATGCAGAACAATTATTCGATAAGTTTTCTTTGAACTTAAATTCTGAGGTTATATAACATTAATCAGTCTATGTTGATACATATATATGTATACTGTAAAATATGTCAAGTACTTTAATAAATACCTTAGTTTTATTTTTGTAAGCCTTGAAAGGTCAAAAATTTGTTTTTCATTGTTCCACTCCTTAGAAAGAGTTAAGAAGATATCACAGCATTTTTATTGTGCTATGTTAGCTAACTGTATAAATAGCATATTAATATTCCTCCTTTTATTCTATAAATAAGAAAACAAATTAATCCATCTGAAGAAAGATAACTCGCCAAGCCCTCAGAGGCGACAATGGGAGAAGAAAATATCTAATACAGCCGTAAATGCCTTGGAAAATGCATCAATACTCTCCTCCAGTTTAGCATCAGAAGAAGATAGAGGTGTGTAAAGATAATATTGAATGTATTTAATTTCATTATGTACAACTCTCCTTTTTATTTTTTAAAATATTTTTCCAAGTATATGTAACAGTTATTTGACATTCATTTTTTAAAATTTTTGGAGTTCCAAATTTTCTGCCTTCTCTCTCCATCTTCCCAGAGAGAGCAAGCAATTTGATAAAGATTTACATATTTAGTCATGCAAAACTTATTTGCCCATTAGTCATGTTGGAAAAGAGAAAACAAACCAAAACAAACCCCAAGAAAATAAAAAATGTATGTTTTGATCTGCATTCAGATTCCATCACTTCTTTTCATCATAAGCCTTTAGAATTGTCCTACGTCCTTGTATTGTTGAGAATAGCCAAGTCATCCACAGTTGACCATTGTACAATATTGCTGTTACTGTGTACTCTGCTCTTCTGGTTCTGCTCACTTCACTTTGCATGTATTCATGTGAGTCTCTCCGGGTTTTTCTGAAAGCATGCTGCTTGACATTTCCTACCACACAATAGGATTCCATCACAATCATATACCACAATGTATTCAGCCATTTCCCAACTAATGAACATTCCCTCAATTTCTAATTTCTTACCACCATAAAAACAGCTGCTATAGATATTTTTATTCATAGAGCTCCTTTTCCTTTTTAAGAAAAAAATCTCTTTGGGGTACAGATCTAGTAGTGTTATTTCTGAGTCATGTATGTAAAGTTTATAGGCTTTTGGGTATGGTGCCAAATTGTTCTCCGGAATGACTGGGTCAGTTCACAAATTCCTCAGCAGTGCATTAGTGTACTTATTTTCCCTCATCCTTTCCAACATTTTTCCTTTTCCTTTTCTGTCAATCTGATATGAATAGATTAAAAGTGATATATTAGAGTTATTTTAATTTGAATTTCTCTAATCAATAGTGATTTAGAGCATTCTTGTATGGTGATTAATAGCTTTGATTTCTTCTGAAAATTACCTGTCCATATTTCGACCATATATCAATTGGAAAATGACTTGTATTTTTATAAATTTGACTCAGTTCCCCATATATTTGAGAAATGAAGCCTTTATCAGAGAAACTTGCTGTAAAATTTCCCCTCATTTCTATTTCCTTCTAATCTTTATTTCATTGCTTCTATTTGTGCAAAACCTTTTCAATTTAATGTAATCAAAATTAACCATTTTTATGTAGAGCTTTCTAAGAATTCTTTGGTAACCTGCTGGCAATGTGTGGATATTTAATGGCCATTCAACTTAAGGCTCATGGAAATCAAACAAGTTTTTAAATGTGTAGCAAGTAAACAGCGCCTTTTTTGGTTTTGATACATGATTTGAAAGATACATTTTATGTTCCATGTCAGGCAATTGTTTTAATGCGTACTAATTCTTTGATTGTGCCCTAACTAGGTGGTTCTGTAATAAAGTACAGTGAAAATAATACCAGGAAGCAATGGCTCAAAGAATCTCCAGAAACTTTGTTGAATATCCTTAAGAATGCTGATCTTAGCTTGGCATTTCAGACATATACAATATATAAATCAGGTAACTAATGACTATTCTTCATACATTCACATAAATACTTAGAAATCAAATGTTAGAATTTTGTTTAAGATTTTAAAGTTTTTAGGGATAATTTTCCTATTCCAGTTAAAATGGAGTAAGAAATTAACAGATTTTCAAAAAAATTTGTTACAAATTTACATTGATTAAATGGATCATAAAATTGATGTTATTTTAAGAGGATATATATGTTAATCCCTCTTATTTTAACAAATAAAACTTTAATTGCCTTAATAGTACTATTTTACAATTCAGAACAAACTATTGTGAACTCCAAGGGATAATCCAGTTTATTTTATTTTACCGGAATTTTATTGAATACTGTTTGAAATAGTAAGCCAAAAATAGAAACTCGGGAGATTTTAAAAAATTAAATGGACTTTCTTTTGTTGTTTTTTGGTTTTGGTTTTTTTGGTGGTAGTGGTTGTAATAATAATCAAGAACCTTGCTATAATGATGTTTTTGGTAGTTCTGTGCCAAATAGGATGTAATGGAAAAAGTCAAATCAAATTAAAACCTAATATGTATAAGGCATTAACAAAGGAAGGCAAAAAAGCAAAAACAAAAGTTCCTGCTTTTGTACCTGCTCTCAAGGAAGCTCATAGTCTACAGGAAGACTCTGCATGCAATTATCTATAAACAAACATATATACAGGATAAACCAGATATCTAGGAAGGACCAGGGGAGTCACGAGGTGAGGATGAGGAGGGAGAGATTCTAAACATTATCAATAAAAATTCTTCTTGTGTGAGGAACAGCAAGGAGACCAGTATGCATGCATTACGGAAAATACTGAGAATAAGGTATTAAGAAGACTGGAGAGGGAATTAAGATAATAGGTTATGAATTATCTTTAAAAACCAGAGAGTAGACTTTGTATCTGATCTTAGATGTAATTGGGAGCCCCTGAAATTAATTTAATGTAGAAGGGGTTAGGATGATCAGACCTGAGTTTTAGGGAAGATCAGCTTGACAGCTCAGGGGAGGATGGGCTGGCATCAGAAGACCCCAACCACAGGATGAGAACTGAGAAAACATCTCTAAGGCTTGGCAGTTAAGAGATTATTTGGGAGCACCTTCAGACATTACCAGGTGATCCTGAGCAATTTGTTTAACCCTTTTTGCCTCAGTTTCCTTATCTGTAAAATGAGCTGTAGAAGGAAATGGCGATCCCTTTCAGTATCTTTGCCAACAACACACCAAATGGGGTCATGAAGAGTTGGACATGACTGAGAATAAGTGAACAAGTAGTAGTAGTAAATTTGGAAAGATGAATTTCAGTTGATGAAATTGGAAGCCAGACTGCAGAGAGTAAGAAGAGAATGGGAGGAAAAGATGTAAGGGCTCCATTTTAGATGACATTCTTAATGAGTGTGGCCCTAAAAGTGAGGAGAGATAGAAGATGATAGATAAATAACAATTAAAGGGGATGGATGCAGCAAATGATGTGGTTTTTAAAGGATAGAGGAGACATAAGTATGTTTGAAGGAACAGACAGTAGCCAGGGATAGATTAGAGACAAATAAGATAATAGGGATGATAAAGAAGATGAGCTGCTGGAGAATGGTAGATGACATCACTTGTACATGTGAAGGAATTTACCTTGGCAAAGAGAAAGGCTACTTCTGTATGCGAGTCAAGATTGAAGGAGGAGATACCATCTGTTGGAAGGCACCTGAATGATATAAGAGGGAGCTCTCAATAAACAGCCCCATTTTTTTTTTCAGTGAAATATGAGGCAAGGTACTCAGCTGAAAGAGTGGGGCTAGAGTGAACTATTAAAAGGCTTGAGGAGAGATGAAAATTGGAAGAACTGCTGTGGAGAATTGGATAGTGAACCTAACAAGGATTGTGCAATGAGGGGCCCACTTGAGATTATGTAATATAAATTTGTTGTAGACCCAATCAGCACAATTTCAGGATTTTCTTTATTTTTTTTTTATTTCCAACATTTATTTTTGTAAGATTTTATGTTCCAAATTTTTCTTCCTCCTCAAGATAGCAAGCAATCTGCTATAGGTTAAACATGTACAATTATTTTAAACATATTTCTATATTTGTCATGTTGTACAAGAAAAAATCAGAACAAAAGAAAAAAAAACACAAGAAAGAAAAAAGCAAACAAACAAAAAAACAGGTGAAAATACTATCTTTGATCTACATTCAGTCTCCATAGTTATCTCTTTGGCCTTTTTCAGTATTTTCTTTAGCTTCATTCAGCAGCACTTGATTGGGAGCAAAGGCAGCAGCAGATGGAGTGAGAAAGCCAAGGCTGAGATCTTCATTAGGATAAGGAGACTAGGATACCATAAAGTTGAATAGGTTCACCAGTGGATCAAGATAAGGGAAAAGAAGATCAGAAAAAGAAATTTAAAGCCTTGATAAGGAGTCAGAGTTTTAGCCTTATGAACAAGTCATTTTATTTCCTGAATAAGTAAAGTGGGGCAGGGGTGTGAGGGTAGGATTGAACTAAATGATTTTTGAAGGCTCAGTTTAAAATTCTGTAAATTGTTGATTCTGTATAGGCGAGATGATATTACAAGGAAGAATTTTTTTTCCCTATTACTTCCAGTAACTAAAACTCTTTGGATAGAGTCCAAGCTAGGTTGTTATTATATCAAGTTCCATGCTAGAGTGGGTAATGACATAGCAACTCTTTGTTCTATTATTTGTAATAGGATTTGCCTTTTATCAGCCTGGATATTTTGTTACCCAGTAGTTAGAAAACTTGAACTAGCACTCAAGGAGCCCAAGATTTTATTCCTGGTCATATACCCATATTATATAATTTAAGGAAGACATTGGACTGTGTTTTTTTTTATCATTCTCATCTTTTAAACAAAGATCCCCATGTTAAAATGCTTTAAAATTCTTAAAGCAATTCTTAAGCAGAACTCATTTTGAGTTACATGTGATAGATACATAGGCAGTTATGATATATTCTTACGACCTTTTTTTTTCACTTTAATACTTGTGTAAGCAGAACACTGAAAGGAAAAATTGACTACTTGGAAACAGTCATGGAAACACAACTGAGTCATTTGTTGGGGGAAAATAACATTCCTCAATCAGTTCAAGTGTTAAGTACCTACTATGTGCTCAGCACTCTTATGTGAGAGACAGAAGTTAAGAACATGATTTCTGTTCTCATGAATCTTATAGTCTAGTTGTATCTAAATAATGTATTTATATTTTGTATCTATATGATATATATGTGTGTCTCTGTATCTATATCTAAATATGTGTGTACATCTAAATATACATTCACATATGTGTGAATGCAAGATTAAGAATTTTTTTACAGTTGATATTCTTTTAATCTTTTGAAGGCTCAGATAATTTCCTAAAAGGACCTCTTTCTGATGAAGAAGAAAGATCAGATTGTATAGATGGAGATAATGATATCATCTTGGATCCTGAGAGACTTGAACCTAGATTAGATGAAGAAGACACGTATGTTTAAATAAATCTAGAAAATTTTTGTTAGCATGTGTTTGCTTTAACAGAATTATTATCTAATAATTTCATGTTGAATATGGGGATTTTATATTATTTTTCATCCTGGTTGAATACAGGCATTTTGTCCTGTAGAAATTTAAAAATTCTGAGATACAGAATTTCATTCCATTGTTGATTGGGATTTGTGTATCTAATTTTTTAAATCTTTTACCCCTTGCATTTTTTCATGCTTAATATTTAGGAATTAAAAAACTATACTAGAAATAGTAAAATGAATTTTAGTATAGTTTCCTATCATCCTCTTCTCTTCAAAACCCATTTAATGATCAGGACAGGGGAAAATAAAGGAGGAAAGAGAAGCTTTTTTTTTTTTTTTTAAATGATTGTGATAGCATGTGTTAAATCGACAAATAATTTGAGTGCCTGTAATAAAGACTTTATATTTTCATTTCTCACATGTAGGGATTTTGAAGAAGATGATGATGATCCAGATTGGGTGTCTGAACTGAAGAGGAGAGCTGAATTAAAGTGTGTGGCTCATGAATAATTCCCAAAGAAATGTTTCTTAAGCACATTCAGAAGAATTTTTAAATTAAGTAATCAACACTGTGTAAGTTTACTTTGGCAACAGAATAGATAAAAGCTGTGAATATTAAAGATGAAGGGTTTGATGAAAATCACCAGGAAATACATCTAGAACCCCAGTGGGTTTTTTGAAGTAGATGTTAGTTCTATATTAATCCTCTAATTGGAATAGCATCGTGTAAATTTTTTTTTATAGATTAGAAAGAAATGGTGCCATTCCGGGAAAAAATCTTGAGATTTCTTTTCTAATATTTAATGTACTTTTAATCCTAAAATACTTTATAGGGGCAACCCCTATGTCTTGATGATTGTTGCTGCTTATTCACAAGGTTTTGACATATTATGTAATTATACTCTTACCATTTTTTAATGAGTAGAAATATTTTTAGTGGGGCAGTTATTCTTATGTAGTAGGATCTTTTCCCACTGATTGACAGAGGAGCCAGTGGAGATGGAACAGAAATAGGAAAATGAAAGTGGAATGAGAAATAGGAAGGTGAGAGTGGGTTGAGTTTCTAAATTACACCAGAGGTCAGGCATGAGCAATAAGAATAGGACTTGAGTATCACCAGAATACTGGTAGAATAAGGAAGAGCAGATCCTTGAGAAGAAATTCAAGCTTTGTTTTAATGTCAGTTCTTTAGAGACAAAATATTTTGCAGTTGGACAGTTTTTTGACTGCAGTATTCTTTGGTAGAATGTAAATTATATGAAGGCAGGGGCTCTATATTTATTATCTATAATTCCTGGCACATGGTAGGCACACGATAGATATTTGCTTTAAATCGTTTGGGTAGTCTATTTTTTTCCTAGTGTTTAAAGGAAATATGACAATAGAAAATAATTGATAAAGACTGAGCAAGGAATGTGACAAGAATAGAAAAGCCATCAGAACCCGTATGTGATCAACACTCATTATTACAGTTTTGCTTAATATGATGTAATTTTAAAAACAACTTCCTAAAAATTTTAAGGTCAACAAAATCATAGAACTTTCGATCTTGGGAATGACAAAGGAGACCTAGTCTAGACTATTTATTTTATAGGTCAAGAAACTAGCTCAGAGTGTTTGTGACTTGGGCAAGACTGCACAGTGGCAGATTAAGAACTATAATGTCATCATGTCAGTCAGTCAGTAGGTATTTATGAAGTGCTCATTACATGTCAGGCATTGTGCTAAGTGCTAGGCAGAAACCATCCCTGTCCTCAGGGTGTTCCCATACTTATAGGGAAGACAACATATGAAGAAATAGGTACATACAAGGTATTCCAGTGTTCTTTCCACTGTATATGTTTTTCTCAAATGATCTAATGATTTGTTCTGAGGTACAAAGTACTGTGCTATGTTTTTGTGTGCAAAGGCTGCTATAAAATTAATTTCTTTATTAATATATGGGATCGAACAGAAATAGGATGGGAATGAGTAGAATTTCTCAATCAGATCAGAGATAAAGTGTGAATCATAAGAAAGAATAGGACAGAAAAAGGATGTTATGAGGTACCAGAGAACAAAGCAGATGGTACTAAACTTTGGCTTGTAAGTAGGAACAAAAGCAAGTCTGAGATGGCACAGAGAATTGATGAGGCAGAAACACTATTTAAGCTGAGGATCAAGGAATTAGGGGAGATTTCATGGTGAATCTGACGTAAGTAGGAGATAATCAAGAATTAGAAATATATAATTAGGCTATGACAGACTATGTAGTTTATAGCCTTCATTTTTTAATAATAAAAAGTATTTAAAAGTACACAAAATTTCAATATAATGTCCTCATTCCATTTGTGACCAGGACCTGTTTTTTTTGTTTTGTAATCTTAAGATGTCTAATGTTAGGAGTTATACTTCTTTGGAAAAATCATAATTTTCATGATTTTTCTGAAAATATCTGGTTACCTTTTCATAATTTTTTCATAATAAAAGTTTCTATTTCTTGCATTAGACTAATTGTGGAGTTGTTTATTTTTGTTGCACATTTTGCTATTTATTTCCAAAGTTTTATTTCAATAAGGCTAATTAAAAAAACCAAAACTCTTAAGGTCATCTAGCTTTCTACTGAGTTGGCTGTCTGAACAGGAGATAGACCACTCAACTCCTTCATACCTAGTCTCTAAAACCCTTAGATTTTCACCAAATTTATGACAAAGAAACCTGATGGAAAACTATTATAGTAAATCATACGAGAACTCCATAAAATTGAATCAGAAGCCCAAGGCAGTAAGAAAAGGGACTCCTCTAGCAGAATGAATACTAGCTTGAAGAGAGCTCGAATAACCTGAGAGTTTCTGTCAGAAGGCAGCAAGAGTGGAGAATTTCTTTGAGGAAAGGGAGGTAGGGAATATGCATTTGTTAAGTACCTATTATGTGCCAGACACTGTGCTAAGAACTATACAAATATTATCTCATTCAATTCTCACAACTCTATGATAGAGGTTCTATTATTTTCAGTTTACATTTGAGGAAATGAGGCACAAAGGTAAGTGTTTTCTAGAATCACACAACTAACCTGAATTTGAGGTGTTTGAATTCAGTTCTTAAGGGACTCTAATTCCAGTATTCTATTTACTGCTGCTGGGACCTCACTGCTGCTGTGAGCTCACTGCCTCTGAGAGAGGCATCAGAGTGGACAGAAGGAAACAGTTCAAATACTCACATATTATATTTAAGATCACACAAGACAAGACAGCTCCATTGAAAACCAAAGGAGATCTTTGATTACAGTATTCCAAAAAGGAAAAAGAGAAATACCATCACCAAGAATAAATTACCTTGCAAAACTGAATATTTCTTCCTACAGGAAGAAAATGGATCTTTAATGGAATAGAAGACATTGTGACATTTCTAATAGAAAAATCAGAGCTGAGTAAGAACTTTGAGATAGAAATATCTGAACAATTGAAAAGAGCAAACATTCCATTATTAGAAGAAATGTCTTTTCAAAACCTTAATGTGTTCAAAGAGTATTGAATGAGTTAAGAAAAAAACGTGGCTTGGAATGTATTAATTCTATTCTGAGAGGTTTTTTTTTTTTTTGGGGGGGAAAGGGCAAGTAAAAGGAATTTACAAGAGTAGAAAGGAAGAATGTGCTCTTATAATTAGCATACATGAAGGAAAGGAATAAAGGAAAGGAAATGCAAAATTTTCCATAAAGGAAAGGAATGTAAAAATGGCATCAGATGAATTTCACTCATCTGAACTGAGCAAAGAATTAAATACACACAGTTTAGTATAGAAATACATAAAATTAAGCTGGGGTAGGGAAAGGGAAGAGTTAAAATTGACAATACTGGGGAAGAAATAATCCATTCTGTCAAATGCTTTGTAAAAATATGTAAAATCTGGGGAAACCATATTATTCCACTATTGTAAAAGTTAATTATGTGAGAAAATAAAATAAAAAGTGAGTTTTTTATGACTTGCCTTTGATGAAGCCATAGTGGCTCTGTGAGCACTATTTCATTCTCAAGATTGTCAGTAATCATGACTCATTAGAATTTTGCCAGGATTTGGAAATAAAACTCACTGACCTGTAATTTGTAGATGCCATAATCTTTGTGAATTCTGGGGCATTTTTTCCTTTTCCATTTCTGTGACACCTTTCACTTTCTCTGTAATCTTTCAAAGATCAGTCCATGACTCAGCAATCATTGATATCTTTCTGTTATTTCAGGATATAGTTCATCATTGCTTGGAGATTCAACATAGATTATGCCATCTACTTGTCTCTATTACAATCACTCTCCATGCCTTACCTCCTAATCCATCCTATAAACTTTTGCCAAATTAGTATTTCCAATGCAGTGATCTCATCACACTATTCAAAATCCTTCAATGGTTCCCTATTATCTACTACATAGGCAACTTTTCAATGGTTCCCACTATCTGGCTCAAAACTATGCTTTCTAGTTTTATCAGGCACTTTACCCAAATTGGATTAATCACTTGCTATCTACTGAACTCATCCTGCATTTTCCTACCTCCAAAACAAAGTCAAAATCATCACTTCTCAACTTCTTCCTCTCTCTTCTGCCCCAAGACCTAGCCTTGTTGTACTTTTGTTTATAAGTCCTGCCTCACATTTTCTTTAATTCTTCTAGATAAACATAATCTTTACTATATCTTATTTGTTTATAAACTCTCCTATGTATTTATATTCTAATTTGTGTTATAGTTATTGTGCATCTTCTTTCCCCTGCCAGATTATAAATTGAAGGGCAAAGAAGGAGTCCTCTTTGTCTTTACAAACTGTGTAGCACAGCACTTAGTATATAATAATGACTTCATATATTTTATAGAATTGTTCATTTGAAGTGTTTCTCATTTCCCACTACTGCCTTAAAAAAGAAGCCTATCACTTGAGAGAGAGACAGAGAGAAGGAAAACCAGATTGATTATGGAGTTATTCAGAACTTAAGTTCAATATAAATTTGGACAATTACCATGAAATATATCCCAGAGGGGAGTTGGCAGGTTCTCCTTGCCTTGTTTATTAGACATAGCTAAAGATGTTATATTTAAAAATGTGCTTTAGCAGCTTGGGAGCTGGAAGAGACCCTAGAGGCCAAACATCGTTTACAGATGAGGAAACTAAGGAAAGTCTGGCCCCACGTCTAACTTTCCCCGAAAGCGATCCAGAAGGGGTCGGAAGGGGTCGGGGTGGGAATGAGGACAGATACAAAGTTTCCCTAATTCACCGTCCTTCCTCGGGAGCCCAGGCCGGGTTGGTGCTTTGCGAAGTTTGTCCAGCGGCGGATGAGCACGGGCCCTAGGGACCCACAGCTCCTGAGCAGGGGCACCAATGCGCGCTCTCCCCGGCAGGATGACGCCTTGGCTTTGGTCTAAGCCCTCTTCCGCCCTCGATCCCAGCGCATCACCTCATCGGATCCCTTCCCACAGCCACACGGGGGCGCTGTGGGGCAAGCCAAGCGGCCAGGCGCGGGGTTCCTTGGGCGCTGCCGCAGCCGCCTCCAAGAGAAGCAGAGCAGGTGAACTGGGGGCGAGCCCGACGTTTGCGTGGTGGGGGCGAGGGGGAGACGCGCGCGCTCTCGTCTGGGTTGAAAGGTGAAGCGGGGGTGGGAGTGGGAAGAAAACAGGCGAGGGTCGCGCCTCCAAAGGGAGGCTGGGAGGCAGCCTCATTCGGTCTCCATGGCAACGGGAAATCGCGTCCTCGGTAGTGCTAGCGAGGGCTGCTGCTGGGGTCGCCCTGTGCTGGAGCCTTCTTCGCGTTCTTGGCCGAGAGAGAGATTCCCCCTTCCTCCCCATATTGATAAGGAAGCCCAGATTGGCTTCCCAGCAGATTCCTGGGAGGGAAAAGGGCAGTCCCAAAGAAATGAGGAACTCCAAGCTCCCCCAGGAAGATTCCCTCCGAAAGAACGTGGATGTGGTTGTGGGTGTGGCTAAGGTGTGTTGTGGTGGGTGCCGGGATTCCAGACCTCCTGGCTTGGTGTCTGTAAACCTGCGCGAGGCTCGGGGGTTGCCCAGACGCAGCGCTGGAAACCACAAACACCCACAGAGCACCCGGGTAGCTCACGGGCACCAAGGTGATTGTTTTAGGATCCTCAAACTACGGCTCGCGGGCCAGATGCAGCAGCTGAGGACGATTATCCCCCTCACCCAGGGCTATGAAGTTTCTTTATTTAAAGGCCCATAAAACAAAGGTTTTGTTTTTACTGTAGTCCGGCCCTCCAACAGTCTGAGGGACAGTGAACTGGCCCCGTATTTAAAAAGTTTGAGGACCCTGGTGCAGAACAATAAAAAAATGACAATATCAACCTCAATTCTGTCTTTGTTGCTATCTGTCCCTTTGTCTCTGTCTTTATCTGTGTCTGTCTCTGACTTTGCGTCTGTCTCTCTCTTTCTTATCTTTGTCTCTGTCTCTGTCTCTGTATCTCTGTCTCTATGTGTCTGTCTCCGTCTCTTGTTTCTGTTTCTTTTGTCTTGCTATAAGCACACACACATATATGTACAAACACATGTTGTTTGGTCTTCTCAGGCATATTCAACTCCCTCTAACCCCATTCGGTATTTTCTTGGCCAAGATACTGGTTTGCCATTTCCATCTCCAGATCATCCTACAGACAAGGAAAGCGAGTCTTAAAGGTTAAGTGACCTGCCCAGACTCACAGAATAAGTATCTGAAGTCAGATTTAAACTCAAGAAAATGAGACTTCCTGACCCCAGGCCTGGCACTCTGATCCACTGTGCCATGTAGTAATTATATATGTGTATGTAGATGCAGATGCAAAAATTATCATGAGAATCATCAAGCTGAGGAAATTTTTTTAGGAACTCAGGAAAATAAGGGCAGCTAGATGAGTCAGAGCTTAGAGGATGGGCCTGGAGTCAGGAAGGTCTGAGTTCAAATATGATCTCAGGCATTCACCTTGGCTTAATTTGCTTTAATCCACTGGAGAAGGTAATGACAAACCACTTTAGTATTATCCACAAGAAAAGCCCCAAAGGGGACTGAGAACAACTGAACTATAGTGAAGAAGGGCTCTCCCAGATGACTCCCCCTTTCTGATAAATGATTTGGCATTCCCTGTACTAATATATGTACCTATCTGTGTGTGCAGATGTATATGTGTGTGTGTGTATAGCCATCAATCAGGAAACCTTTATTAAACATGCATATATATAATATGTATATGTATATCTCTCCTAAGCTTATATAGCTAACTTTCTTTATGAAATCAATTTTTATTTCCATGAAGTAACTTAAAGTTATCAGGCTAAAATTCAACTTTGGGAGGAAAGACATTTTGGCAAAAAAAAAAAAAAAATCAGTTTTTAAGTACAGTACAGCCAGGCCACTTATCAGAGAGGGAAAAATCTTAGTCTTCACTAAGTTTCTTATTAAATAGATGTCCTTAATTTGCTTGCTAATGGTTCTTATGATTATTGCTAAAAATCATATTTTCTAATTTCTTAATCATTATAAGACATATATGATTATTTTTAAGATCTTTTAATTCCAGACATTTTTCTACACCAGAAACCATGGATAAATAGGATGTAATTAAAATGATTGGGGAAGGAGCCTTTGGGAAAGCATTCTTGGCAAAAGAAAAGGCAGACAACCAGCAATGTGTTATAAAGGAAATCAATTTAACAAAGATAAATTTATAAAATAAATTTTTTACATGCTGTTATTGACAGTATTTAACAATGTAGCATCAAAATAATTTTTATCATGTATTTCAATACTTAATTGAGAAATATAATTGTATAATATGTGTTTTACATACCAAAATCATTTTGGAGCATATTGTATGTACATGTGTGTGCGTATATGTGTATGTACACATACAAATATAGATTTATTAAATAGAACTTACTGTCAGCGAGTTCATTATGGTCAACATTTATATATTGGAAGCATAGCATATGCTTTTTGAAGTGCCCTTGCATCTCATTATAATAGTATATGGTTTCTCTCCATATAAAAGATTTCACAGATTCACAAAAACTCAGAATTGAAAGGAACATGAGAGAAGAGTTAGATGAACCCAGACTCTGTATAATGCTGCTAAGAAAAAAATCATCTATTCGTCACTCAGATACCTTTTGTGAGTGAAAACCTACTGCTAAGTCAGTCAGCAGGTATTTATTAAGTATTTAGAATGGGCTTGGCATTGTGCTAAATTTTGGGTTACATAGAAAAGCTAACGTAGTCCCTGCCCTGAAGAAGCTTACATTCTAATGAGGGAGAGAACATAGAACATATGGATATAGAGTAAGTAGGTGAAAGATGATCTCAGAGAGGAGCACTCTTTGCAGAAGGCGGGAAGGAGCTCTCTTGAAAGAAACCAGAAAAACTAGGAGGTGGAAATGAGGAGCAAGAGCGTTCCAGATATGAGGGAAAGTCAGTATACAGGCATAGAGAGGGAGTGTGTGTGTGTGTGTGTGTGTGTGAAAGAAACAGGAAGGGAAATATAAGACTGGTGGAAAGGTAGGAAAGAGTCAGGTCATAAAGAACTTTAAGTGCTGAACAGAGGATTTTATATTTAATGCAGGAGTTAATAGGGAACCATTCAAGCTCATTGAATGGAGAAAGAGTGAAGTGACATGACAGAACTTATTTTTTTCATATAATTTTATTTTTTTCAATACATGTAAAGACAATTTTTAACATTCATTTTTAAAACAAAAATTTCCCCATTCAGAATTTCTTTTTTAACTTTTATCATTTTCAACACTTTTATCAAAATTTGAGTTCCAAATTTTCTTCCTCTCTCCTTTCCTTCCCTCCTTCTTAAGACAGTAAGCAATTTGACATAGGTTATATATGTGCAACCATATAAAACCTATTTCTCTTTTAATCATATTGTGAAAGAAGAAACAGTTTGCAAAAATATTAGTTTGCAAAAGGAAAAAAAAAATAAAGGAAGTGAAAATAGTATTTTGTGGAAAGGTGAAGACAGATTAAGCACATATTAATCAGAGACTGTTAACTAAAGTAGATCAGGCCTGTAGGCCCCAGTCACGTGATTTTAGATGAGACCTGGACTGCATTCCATTGTCCAAAGAAGGAATTAAGTGGCCGAAGTTGTATATCACCTTTTTCCACTGCATTCCACTGACCAAATAAGGGGATAAAGGTTTATGTAACCAAACACAACCTATAGAGGGTGGGATTTGGGGGGTTCTTTATTTGAAATGTATAAAAGTTGTAAGCATCTTCAAGTGAATGACTCTCCTCCTGTGGGTATCCTTGCTGTCCTTTGGGGCCCACAGGCCAGGGCAGTCCGCTTCTCTAGATTCTAATAAATTCTTTCTGTACATCATTTGGAGCGACTCCCGAGGAGTCAGTTTGAGTTGGTGCAATTGCCCCAAACAAAAGTTTGTTCTTATGTTGATTATTTGGAACTCAGAATACTTTCCACTGGAACTAATACTGAAAAGGATGCTTAGGTACGCGGGAAGCTGGTAGCACAGTGGCCAGTGGTTGAAATCACAGCTCCTTGTTGTACTGACATATTGTTATTCCTCTTCAAATGGAAACAGAAGCTTTTAAGTTCATAAGTAAGCCTCCAGAGGTCTATAAAGAACTATTTAAAAAGGAGGGAGGGAGGGAAGAAGGAAGGGAAGAAGGAAGGAAAGAAGGTAGGAAGAAAGCAAGGAAAAAAGGAAGGAAGGAAGGAATTGAAAAAATCTTAATCCTAATCACCAACTGAGAAAAACACCAACTCAGAAAAGGGTAAAATGTCCACATGGGAAAATCTCAAAGGGAGATATGAATTTAAATCCAAGAGGCTTCTCAGAAGTTCTCATAAAGGATTTTTAAAAACAAATAAGAAAGACAGAAGAAAAATTAGGAAAAGAAACAAAAGATATGCAAGAAAGAGGCAACAGCCTGGAAAAGAAAAAACAAAAATTGCCTGAAGAAAACAATTCCTTACCAAGATAAGATCAAAATGGGTCCATGACCTAGGCATAAAGAACGAGATTATAAATAAATTAGAGGAACATAGAATAGTTTATCTCTCAGACTTGTGGAGGAGAAAGAAATTTGTGACCAAAGATGAACTAGAGACCACTACTGATCACAAAATAGAAAATTTTGATTACATCAAATTAAAAAGCCTTTGTACAAATAAAACTAATGCAAACAAGATTAGAAGGGAAGCAAAAAACTGGGAAAACATCTTCACAGTTAAAGGTTCTGATAAAGGTCTCATTTCCAAAATATATAGAGAACTGACTCAAATTTATAAGAAATCAAGCCATTCTCCAATTGATAAATGGTCAAAGGATATGAACAGACAATTTTCAGAGGATGAAATTGAAACTATTACCACTCATATGAAAGAGTGTTCCAAATCATTATTGATCAGAGAAATGCAAATTAAGACAACTCTGAGATACCAGTACACACCTGTCAGATTGGCTAAGATGACAGGAAAAAATAATGATGAATGTTGGAGGGGATGTGGGAAAACTGGGACACTAATGCATTGTTGGTGGAGTTGTGAACGAATCCAACCATTCTGGAGAGCAATCTGGAATTATGCCCAAAAAATTATCAAATTGTGCATACCCTTTGATCCAGCAGTGTTTCTACTGGGCTTATATCCCAAAGAAATACTAAAGAAGGGAAAGGGACCTGTATGTGCCAAAATGTTTGTAGCAGCCCTGTTTGTAGTGGCTAGAAACTGGAAAATGAATGGATGCCCATCAATTGGAGAATGGCTGGGTAAATTGTGGTATATGAATGTTATGGAATATTATTGTTTTGTAAGAAATGACCAGCAGGATGAATACAGAGAGGACTGGCGAGACTTACATGAACTGATGCTAAGTGAAATGAGCAGAACCAGAAGATCATTATACACTTCGACAACGATATTGTATGAGGACATATTTTGATGGAAGTGGATTTCTTTGACAAAGAGACCTGAGTTTCAATTGATAAATGACAGACAAAAGCAGCTACACCCAAAGAAAGAACACTGGGAAACGAATGTGAACTATCTGCATTTTTGTTTTTCTTCCGGGTTATTTATACCTTCTGAATCCAATTCTCCCTATGCAACAAGAGAACTGTTCGGTTCTGCAAACATATATTGTATCTAGGATATACTGCAACATATCCAACATATAAAGGACTGCTTGCCATCTAGGGGAGGGGGTGGAGGGAGGGAAGGAAAAAAAAATCGGAACAGAAACGAGTGTCAATATAAAGTAATTATTAAATAAAAATAAAAAATAAAAAAAGAAAGAAAAGAAAACAATTCCTTAAAAATTACAACTAGCCAAATGGAAAAAAAAATCCATTGAAGAATCAATTCTTTAAATAACAGACTTGACCAAATTAAAAAATAATAATAAGTTTGAAAAGTAGAATTAATCAAATGAAAAAAAAAAAAAAGATACAAAAGCTAACTAGAACTTGGCAAATGGGAGCTAATGAGACATCAAGAATCAGTCAAACAAACTAAAAGAATGAAAAATGGAAGAAAATGTAAAATACTTCATTGGAAAAATGAGCTGACCTGGAAAATAGATCCAAAAGAGAGAATTTTAAAATTATTGGTCTTCCTGAAGAACACAACTAAAACAAGAGCCTAGACAGCATTTTTCAAGAGATCATAAAGGAAAACTGCCCAGATATACTGGAATCAGAGAGCAAAATAGACACTGAAAGAATCCATTAATCACTTCCAAAAAGAGATCTCACAAGGAAAACCCCAAGAAATATTGTTACAAAATTCTAGAATTACAACTTAATGGGAAAAAATACTGCAAGCTGCCAGACAAAAACAATTCAAGTATTGAGGAGCCACAGTCAGGATTACCCAGGATATGGTAACTTCTATAATAAAGGATCAAAGGGCCTGCAACATCATATTCCAGAAAGCAAGGGACCTGGGATTACAACCAAGAATTAACTATCCAATAAGATTCAGCATCATCTTTCCGGAGAAGAGATGGATCCTCAATGAAGTAAAAAACTTTCAATCGTTTGTATTGAAAAGACCAGAACTAAACAGAAAATATGATCTTCAAACATAGGACTCAAGAGAAGCATAAAAAGGTAAACAATAAAGAAAAAATTTATTATTTAAGGGCTAAATTGTTTATATCCCTGGATGGGAAAATGACATCTGTAACTCTTGAGAACTGTATCTGTTATTGGGGCAGTTAGAAGGGACATACATAGACAGGGGTATAGATACGAAGGGACTCTGATGTGATAATATTAAAGAAAAAGACATTAAGAGGTAGAAAAAGTATTGCATTGGGAGAAGAAGAAAGGGATGATAAAATGGGATAAATTAGATTACATGAAGAGGCACACACACACACACAAAAACTACTACAATAGAGGGAAAGAAGGAAAGGGGATGAGCATTGTCTAAAGCTTGATCTCATCAATTTTGGCTTAAAGAGGGAACAACATATTCGCTCAATTAGGCAGAGAAATTTATCTTACTCTATAAAGAAGTAGGGGGAGAAAGAGGAAAGAAAAAGGAGGGGCTGGATAGAGGGGAGGGCAGAACATTAAGAGAAAGGCTGAAAAGGGAGAACAAATTGAAGGTCAGACAAGTCAGAAAGAAAACACTACAAGGAAGGACAGAGTAGAAAGAAAAAACACAGGTATATACAAGGGAGAAAATAGAATGGAGGGAAATACAGAGCTGGGAATCATAACTGTGATGTAAATGGGATGAACTCTCCCATAAAATGGAAGCAAAAGCAGAGTGGATTAAAAACCAAAATCCTACAATATGTTGTTTACAAGAAACACATTTGACATAGACATACAGAGTACAGGTAAAAGACTGGAGAAGAATTTATTATACTTCAGCCAAAGCAAAAAAAGTAGGGGTAGCAATTCTAATGTCAGATAAAGCAAAAGCAAAAATAGATCTAATTAACAGAAATAAGGAAAGAAACCACATAGGATACCATAGACAATGAAGTGTTATCAATACTAAATGTATATGTGCCAAGTAGTACAAGCATCCAAATTCTTAGAGAAGTTAAGTCAGTTACAGGAAGAAATAAACAACAAAACTATCAATGGGGATCCTCAATCTCCACCTCTTAGAATTAGATAAATCTAATCACAAAATAAATGTTTATGAAAAAAAACTAGGGAAGGTTAAAAGAATCTGAAAAAATTGATAGGCCTATGGAGAAAATTAAATAGGGATAAAAAGGGATATAACTTTTTCTCAGAAGTGTATAGTACCTACACAAAAAATTGGCCTTGCATTAAGGCATTAAAAATCTCACAATCAAATGCAAAAAGGCAGAAATAACAAAGTCTTCCCTTTAAGATTAGGATTGATAGGACTCAGTAAAGGGCCAGGGAAAGATAGGCTAAAAACCAATTGGAAATTAAATAATCTAATTTTAAAGAAGAAGTGGGACAAAAAACAAATCATAGAAACAATCAATAATTTTATCCAAGAGAATGACAATAATGAGAGGAATTGTTCGTGAGCTCAGGGGGCCAATATTCTTGGGGACCTTGAATAACTCACTTGAACCATTATTGAGGTAGTTGATACCAATACCTAACAAAATGCTAAAACATATATATTTTTTTAATAAAGCTTTTTATTTTCAAAACATATGCATGGATGATTTGACATTGACCTTTGCATAGCCTTGTGTTTCAGATTTTCTCCTTCCCCTCACCTCCTCCCCTGGATTGCAAGCAATCCAATATATGTTAAGCATGATAAAATATATAAAACATATTTTATTTATTTATTTATTATAGCTTTTTATTTGTAAGATATATGCATGGGTAATTTTTCAGCATTGACCCTTGCAAAACCTTCTGTTCCAACTTTTCCCCTCCTTCCCCCCTCCCCCAAGATGGCAGGTAGACCAATACATGTTAAAATATGTTAAAGTATATGTTAAACACCATGTATATATATATATATATATATATATATATATTATATATATATATATATACACACACACACATATACATACAGTAAAACATATTTTAGAGGAAGATTTGTGAGCACTTGGAAAGGGAAGTGGAAAGCACTACAAATCAGCTGGATCATCAAGAATTAGTTATGACTATCATTTCCTTTTTTTTTTTTTTTTTTTGGTATTACTATAATGTAGATTATAGTAATATTCCTATTATTCCTATATTTTCAGCAAGGCAAATAACAAAGACTCTCATGTTATTAATGCTGACAACCTATAAAGATGTGGGTAGGAACATGGTAAAGTTAATGAACTTAAAATTGGTTGAATATCAGATTATCAAAGAATAGTGAATTAAATATTTATACTTTTCTGAAGGGAAATGTCTAGTGGAGTGTTATAAAATTCTGTTCTATTCTATAATTGGTTCTCTTCTATTCAACATTTTCATTAATGGACTAAAGAAAGACACAGAATATATACTTATTTAATAATAAATGTATAACACTAAAGTTGAATTCAAAAATTCACTCTGGCTTCCTTGGCTCTTGTATTTGTCTGCATCTTCTAGGTTCCAGAGTTCTGGGATTTTTAAAGTTCAGAATGCTATATCTTCAAGTCCCTCTTCAGTATCTCAAGATTGAATTTTAGGGATCTCAGAGTACTTGGACTTGGGCTAGTCTTGTCCAAGCACTATAGCACTGGGTTGGTCTGGTTGACACTATACTAGTCACAGTCTGATGCTCATCCTCAGGGCTTCCAAGGTCCTTACCCTGAAGCTTTATTAGTACCTTTGGTCTTTCTGACCAACTTGGGATTTTCCCAAGGAAAAGTGCTTCTTCCAAGCACCCAATGAAACAAATTATACTGCTATCTTTGGGGAGTGGGAAAAAGGGAAGCCAGTGATTGACTTTTGGTCCAGGGTAGAGATAGAAGTCATTTATTGTAGTTTCTTATTGGATTTCATGATCATTATTCAGTCTGATGTGAATTTCAGGATATTGGTGGAGATAGTATGTAAGAGATAAATAGGTTTCTCTTGTTCAAGCAACCATCTTGGCAGGAAGTCAATTGGACAGACTCTTACCTTGTGAATCCAATGGGATAGTTCCTGTACTTCAAGTTTTTGGCCCCACCCATGGAGAAGCAGAGACATAATTTCTAAGCCCGTGAGGCAAAAGTTATGAAGAGATACGTCAGGTGGCCAAGTAATGAAAATACCTAAAATACAATTTCTTAGATAAAAGAGGGGACAGAATTCCAATGGTCTTGTGATGAAGAGAGCCATCTGCATCCAGAGAGTGGATTGTGGGAACTGAGTGTGGATTACAACATAGTATTTTCACTCTTTTTGTTGTTGCTTACTTACAGTTTGTTTTCTTTCTCATTTTTTTCTTTTTGATCTGATTTTTCTTGCGAACTATGATATTTGTAGAAATATGTATAGAAGAATTGCACATGTTTAACATATACTGGGTTACTTGCCTTTTAGGAGAGGGAGTGGGAAGAAGGGAGGGAATAAATTTGGAACAAAAGGTTTTGCAAAGATGAATGTTGAAAATTATTCATGTATATATATTTGAAAATAAAAAAGCTTTAATATATATAAAAGGAAGATATGTGAAATGGAAAAAATAAAAGAGGGAACAGGAATCTCCTAGAAAATAGCTATGAAGTGGAAAAGGAAGAACCTATGCTTTCCCTTCTGCTGTACTCTTACGTTTTTTTCATATTCTCTATTCCATTAGAATAAGCAACTATAGCTGTGACTGACAGATGAAGTTAAAAAAAAAATCCTGAGAGGCATAAAAGAAAAAAAGTCTCTTTTCTCTCCACTGTCTCCTTTCCCCTTTTCCCATTTATCTGATAACAATGGATTTTTTTTTAGGAAAAAAAAAATAATAACTGCCAAATTGTGAAGCCTGATGACAGATGAATAGTAATTTGTGTCCCCATTCAAGTCACTGGATGCCATACTTCCCCAAATAGTAAATTCATTATTGAATATTATTTGTCATTTTTCCCTTTCAGTGTTCTTTCCATTTGTGACACTCTGTAGTCCTTATTAGTTAATAAATAGAGAGCCTCTCCAACCCCATTACCTGTTCACATCAATTTGGTTAATAGATCTTGGAAACATTAAAATCTGATGCAGCTTTTTCTCACTGTCAACATAATCAACATTTTTCAGGGTTTCTAGACCCTTATAGAGTGCAGCTATCAACCAATCATATGAATTGGGCGAGTTATTTGTATTATTAATTTACATTATTATTATTTGCAGGCACACATCTGCTTTTCAAATTTGCTAGGATGGTGTCTTATAAGAACATTCCAAGTAAAAGCTCTATTCTAAATATTTGACTAAACAATTAAATGCAACTAGAATCCTGGGTTCTGCTTAGTCTATGATTTCTGCAGCTCAACCAGTTAAGATAAAGGACATAAAACAGCTAGAAGATTGTGTAAGTGAAGGGTGTGTGTGTATGTGTGTGTGTAAGGGGGAAAGAGGAAGAATGACTTTTCTCACAAAAGAGGAGGAGACATCCAACTGGGTGGTGCCAGCATATCTAACTTTGGCTCTGATGTGATCAAGTACAGCTTTAGAATTGTATTTTTCTTTCCTCCAATTGGGGCAACTCATTAGCCAGAATAAAACTCTATTGTCCTACCATGAAGGTTAACTGTATTAACTGAGTTTACCATTGACTTGTATTAAGGGATAAATGGCAGGCTTCTTAAATTTGAAAATAATAGAAAAATAGGAAGGTTAGCTAATAATTTGGGTGGCAGAACTGAGATCCCCCAAATTCTAAAACTATGAGCCAATCCAATATGGTAAAAATTAAACAGAGATCAGTCAATCAACAAGTATGCATTTAGAGTCTAAATACATGCCAGTCAATTGTTAAGTGTGGGGAATACAAGCAGAAAGAATGAAACAATCCCCATTTGAGTCCTTTTAATTGAGTTCAGTTGCACAAATATGGGAGGGAAAAAATATGGACAGATGACAGTTCATGTGGAAAAACCATGGGTATTTCAGTGGATAGACATGAGTGATGTGGCACAGCAAGCAGTGTGAGCATGTATAAAATTAACTTAGGTTTGGAATTCACATTTCAACAGCTATAGTCTTAAAGTAAAGGTACAAGTTTATTACTGCTCAGAAGCTTGATTTAAAGAAGATATAAGGGAAGAGGAAACTCAAAGCATAAAAGTAATACACAACTAATAAACACAGTGGCCACTATAACAAACAAACAATATATAACATACATCATCACCACTCTGAGGAAGCACCGACATCTGAATTCCTTTGCTAGAAGGAATGGTCACAGCTATTCAGTCTTGAGTGGGAACCATTGCTAGGCAAGCTATATTAGAATTCTTAACTCAAATACTCAAAGTCCCTATCCACTAAAGGATTTTATAGGCTGAAAACAAAGAAGGCACTATGCTAAGTATTCTCATTTCATATGTAACTCTTGAGATATTGTAGCTTCCCAGATACAGGCTGCTTCATCACAAGAGGCCCACCAAGGAGAACATTTGTTCATTCCAAGGCCTGCAACGAAGGATACTCGTTAATTAATACACAAGAAAAGGTGGCCTTCCAACTTCTTTGTGCTTTACTGGTATTTCATCAGATACCTTACAAGCACATTCTCATGTTCTCAGCAAAAAGAAGTTACACAAAAAACATGGCTGAGATTTATTTAAGATTACTTACTCATTAGGATTCCTTACAGCTTGGAGGAGGCCATACTTCTGGAATGTTCTGCCCAAGTCAGACTATATCTGAAGTTTATTACTTAGTTCTGAGAGCCACCTTGGCAAGCTGAAATGTCTCTGGAGGGGAGCAAACAGAATTGTGAGAGGTCTGGAAATCATCCCCCAGGAGGAAAATTTGAAGGAATTGAAGTTAAACATGGAGAAGACTTAAGGAGAACATGATAGTTGCTCAAAGGTTCAAAAGATTTTCACAGAAGAGGCATTATACTTATTTTATTTGGTGGCTGAGGGTGGATAAACATAAAAAGTTTTATGATCAGAGCAGAATAAAAAAATATTTACGTAGCACTTTTAAGTTTTGCAAAGTATTTTAGTGTGTTCATTTAATTAATCCCAACAGCAATCCTATGAGGTAAGGAATAAGGGAAAAGAAGAAGTGAGAGCAGAGAAAATTATGATCAAAGAAGAGTATTTTAGAGTTTTAAGAGTATGGAAATAGAACAGCAGCTTTAAGTAATATATCTGCATCATAACCACTCCAGTGGGTCACTAATGTAGAAGACAAAAGGAAGAATTAAAGACTGAGGAATTAAAGGAATAGTGAAGATAGGGAGTTTGAAGTATCATCAAACAGAATTTGAAGTATCTGAGGACAAAAACAAACAGAATTTGAAGTATCTGAGGACAAAAACAAGGCAACGGATGGAAAGAAAGACTTTAAGTCAGATTCTTCAGAAACTTGGCTAGTTGCTCAGGGCCAGTGAATGACAATAAACAGGAATAGCAGAGAATGGTATGGTTATGTGACAGAAACTTCAGGAGGAGAATTTCCCTGGGGGCAAGGAACAAAAATGTACTTAGAAATGCCCTGACTTAAAAGTTCGGAGGCCTTAGTTCTGCCACTATCTTGCTGGATGATATTGAACAAGTTGATTAACTTCTCTGAGACTCAGCTCTCTATCTGTAAAACAATGTGGGTGGACTAGATTATCTTTATGGTTCTCTCTGATGAGATAGACTTCTGGGAGAGGATACAAAATCTGCTGATATTTTAATATTAAGTTTTTATTTTAGCTTAGACTCATGATTTCATCAATGCAGGGAACTCCTGGTGAGAAAACTTCCCCTACCCACGCAGATGGTCAACTGTTGGACAATTTGTAATTTGTAGTATTACAGAGCTACCAGGGGCATGGAAAGATTTGAGTTATCTAGAGTCACAAAGTCAGTATGTGTCAGCTTGAAACTGTGAATTCCTGAGTCTGAGGCTGGAGTTCTTTCTACCAGTAGCACATCCTGTCTCTTAATATTTTGATAATGGTCATGAATTCTTATTTGAGATTAGAGTAGCAACATGTGATCTAAGAAGTCCTCTCCTTGGAGATGAGGGAAAGCTGAATTGGAACTTATGCCCCATTAAGGTCAGCATGTTGCTATCATAGAACTTGGAAGTGAAATCTCAAAGTCTTCTCATAAAAAGAACACTAGTTGATCCAGAAATAGAAGATATTTGAAATGGAAACAGACTTTTTTATTCCCTTTACATAGATCTTTCACTGGCAATGGTATTTTTGCTTAGTTTGATTTGTTAAATAAGTAGTCCTTTCTCCATTGTTTTGCTGAGTGGGACTATAAAAGTTGTCCAAATGTGCTAGGGGGAATGGGGCTTTGAGGAAGGATTTTAATATTTCATAGACTATATACATTGGAAGCCTGCTTCTAGCTTGGTGATCAGGGAGAACATCTAGGGATATATTTTATGAGCAATTTATCCTCTTTGTTTCATAGCTAAACTCTCAAGTGCAGAATTTATACAGAATTTAGGACTTTCTGTCTGGACTTTGTATTTCATTAGTATTGGTTATAATTCCTGGGTATGCCTTCTTGCCTCGAGGATCCCCCGAAGCTAGGTGTTTCTCCTCTTCCCTCCAAGTCTCTAGAGTAAGTAGTGAAGGAAGAGAGAATAAGGGGAAGGGATTAGAGAAGAAAGTCCTACTTCAATCAACCCAGGAAACAGAGAAAGAATGACATATGAAATTTTAACTATGTTTCTTTCGGGTTGGGAAAGCAGCAATCAGGAGGACACAGAGAGTTGAACTTCAAAGGAACATCAAGAGGATGCATTCACTTTTTTATGAGGTAGTAACCTTAACAGGGAACATTGAGACCTGTTTGTCTGGAATAAAAAATTAATGAGAAAAAATACTGTGCAAACAGCCTAGAAAAATAGGTAAGAGCCAGAGAGAGAGAGAGAGAGAGAGAGAGAGAGAGAGAGAAATAAAGATAGACAGAAAGAAAGAAACAAAGAAAAGAAGAAAGGAAGGAAGGAAGGAAGAAAGGAAAGAAGGAAGGAAGGAAGGAAGGAAGGAAAGAAGGAAGGAAAGAAGGAAGGAAGGAAGGAAGGAAGGAAGGAAGGAAGGAAGGAAGGAAGGAAGGAAGGAAGGAAGAAATAGTTTTAAATGCAGTGCTCCATTTATCTTCTACTATTTTTAAAGTAATAGGGAGCCACAAATTTTAAAAGGTTCATGGTTAGCAAATTTCAAAAATCATAGGCTGAGAAAATTTCCCATGAAAATATGCAAATATTATATAAATTATGAAGTATGCCTATAGTTATGAGCATAGAAAGAATGCATGTGCAAATATGTGGATAATGAAATACAATGGGGCCAATGAGTGATCATAACATTTCTAGCCACAGAAATCAGGTATGCTACACTTTTAAAAATATATTTTATTTTCCCTCCAATTATATATTAAAACAATTTTTACCATTTGACTCTTTAAAATAACATTTTGAATTTCAGATTCTATCTCTTCCCTCTTTCTTTCCCTTCCCTCTCTTCGCCCTCAGATGGTAAGCAATCAGATATAGGTTATACTGAAATGGACAAATGGCCCTCCTTTCCACCTTGGGCCAGCAGAAGAAAGTTTGCTCAACTATGTTGGAATCTTTACAAACTGCTAACTAATTAGAGTTGATCTGATCTTACAAGAAGATGTTTTGGGCCAGAACCTGAAACAAGGTACTAAGAAGAATTAATTAGTACAATGCTTGTGTTTACACCTTTACTCATCGGAGTTCACAAGTTTGCCAGATTCACAAAGTAAACTTTGTAACTTGGTGAATTCACACCTCCCTTAAAGCTCTTAGGGCCAGAGAGCATTATGGGAGAAAACCCATAATCCCATTCTCTCAGAAGAGTCAGATATAAGGCCAGTGATGAGAGATCTATTCCAGAATATTTTCTATTTGGTGGCAGAAGAGAGTTCAGCTGGATTGGAGAAGAGCATTCTGGTGCAGACACAGAGCACTTTGGGAGATTTCAGCGGAATTACGCCAGAAGCCCTCTCTCCGAGGCAAGAAAGAATATTTTCTATTTGGCTGGCTGGTGGCAGAAGAAGAGTTTTCAGAGGATAAAGCTACGAGTGGAGAGTTCAGTGGACAACCAGATTCATCTTCATCTCACATCACTGTAGTTGGTGGCTGGGCTCTTGCACTTCCCCCACTGAGACCAAGCTGGTCTGAAAGACTCACCAGAAAGCTAGCCGAGCCCCAAGTGAAGGAGACAAGAGATTCATTCCATCTCTGTGCTGGTTGGAGGCTGAATAAAGCAGAGGACAGAACCTTTGGATTTGGAGATATTTGGAGGGCTCTAACCTAAACCGGCTGTGTTTTGAGAAGAACAAGAACTCCAACATTTGAACTCCAACATTTTGGCACCCAACGTGGGGCCGACAAAATCCTGATTCCAGGGAAGGCACCCAGAGAGAACTTTTATAATATTTTAAAGAAGAACAAGAACCGAACATTTTGGCGCCCAACGTGGGGCCATCCCAGTTGGGGACAGGGTCCTGTAACTGGAAGATGAAATACTAGAAGCAGAAGGTTATGTAAGATTTTAGGACCCTTCAGAAACGGGATGCATGCAATGGGCTGACAGAAAGAAGCTGGAACCTGTTTCCTGAAGGCAGTTGGGAGTATACAGAGCCTGGTAGGAGTAGGGTTTGGGGCTGAGACCTGTGGGACTGGGCTCCTCATTCTCATCACAGAAATGACAACTTTGGATCAGAACCTGAAGAAACATGCTGATGGACGAGGGCTTTGAGCAGCTTGGAAAGCTGAACCAGAATTAGGAAAGATGAAGAGGACAAGAGAAATGCTGTGTTCTGGTTTTCTTTCCCTGAGATGAGGAGCAAAAGGATGCTTCTGGAATGGCATCTGATGCCATCCACCTCTGAAAATGCTTCCTTTGCCACCAGCCAGCCAAATGGAAAATATTCTTTCTTGCCTCAGAGAGAGGGCTTCTGGCGTAATTCCGCTGAAATCTCCCAAAGTGCTCTGTGTCTGCACCAGAGTGCTCTTCTCCAATCCAGCTGAACTCTCTTCTGCCACCAAATGGAAAATATTCTGGAATAGATCTCTCATCACTGGCCTTATATCTGACTTCTTCTGAGAGAATGGGATTATGGGTTTTCTCTCATCGTGCTCTCTGGCCCTAAGAGTTTTAAGGGAGGTGTGAATTTATCAAGTTACAAAGTTTACTTTGTGAATCTGGCAAACTTGTGAACTCCGATGAGTAAAGGTGTAAACACAAGCATTGTACTAATTAGTTCTACTTAGTACCTTGTTTCAGGTTCTGGCCCAAAACATCTTCTTGTAAGATCAGATCAACTCTAATTAGTTAGCAGTTTGTAAAGATTCCAACACAACTAGATTGGGGGACTTCTTTTGAACTTCAAAGGGCCGGCTCAACAATGCTCTTAAGAGTATCTGTTCCGGGAGGGTGGTACTGGGAGGGTGGTACTCAAAAGCTGATATGTTAAAACATCTGCCCAGGTGCGATTTCTCCTCTTATCCTGTAAAACCCCCATCCTCTTGTTGTAAAATGCGAATCACAGATTAAAATGTAACAAGCCGAACAGAAATGCTTGTAAGGCTGTCTTTAGTTCTGTAAGGTACAGAATTCGATCAGAACTCCGGCCCCAGCTTGGTACCAAATAAATTCCAAATTTTCCTCATTGTGGCTGTCTTGAATTTTATTGCCTGGGCTATTTCAATACATGTATAATCATGTAAAACTGTTTCTATAGTAATAATTTTTTACAAGAAGATTTGAATAAAGGAAAAAGAATGAAAGAAAGACAGTGAAAAACAGCATGTTTAAATTTGTATTCAAACAATAGCAGTTCTTTTTCTGGAGACAGATAATATGCTTCATCATTAATCCTTTGAGATTGTCAGATCATGTATTGCTGAGAAAAGCTAAATAATTCACAATTCTTCACATAAATATTACTGAGTACATCATTTTCCTGGTTCTGCTCACTTCACTTTGCATCAATTCATGTATTTCAAGATTTTTCTGATATCATTCTGCTTGTCATCTCTTATAGCACAATAATATTCCATCATAATCATATATCACAATATGTTTAGCTATTCCCCAATTGATGGGCATTCCTTTGATTTCCAATTCTTAGCAACCACAAAAAGAGCTGCCATAAATTTTTTTTATAAATAGTTTCTTTTACCCCAGTTTCTGGAATAAGAATGCACTATTTGACAAAAATTGCTGGGAAAATTGGAAATTAGTATGGCAGAAACTAGGCATTGACCCACACTTAATACCGTACACCAAGATAAGGTCAAAATGGGTTCATGACCTAGGCATAAAGAATGAGATAAAAATAAATTGGAAGAGCATAGGATAGTTTACCTCTTAGACCTGTGGAAGAGGGAGGAATTTATGACCAAAGAAGAACTAGAGATCACTATTGACCATAAAATAGAACATTTTGATTATATCAAATTGAAAAGTTTTTGTACAAACAAAACAAATGCAGACAAGATTAGAAGGGAAACAATAAACTGGGAAAACATTTTTACAATCAATTCTGATAAAGGCCTCATGTCCAAAATATATAGAGAATTGACTCTAATTTATAAGAAATCAAACCATTCTCCAATTGATAAATGGTCAAAGGATATGAATAGACAATTCTCAGACGAAGAAATTGAAACTATTTATAGACATATGAAAATATGCTCCAAATCATTATCAATCAGAGAAATGCAAATTAAGACAACTCTGAGATACTACTACACACCTGTCAGATTGGCTAGAGTGACAGGGAAAGATAATGTGGAATGTTAGAGGGGATGTGGGAAAACAGGGACACTGATACATTGTTGGTGGAATTGTGAACACATCCAGCCATTCTGGAGAGCAATTTGGAACTATGCTCAAAAAGTTATCAAACTGTGCATACCCTTTGATCCAGCAGTGTTTCTACTGGGCTTATACCCCAAAGAGATACTAAAGAAGGGAAAGGGACCTGTATGTGCCAAAATGTTTGTGGCGGCCCTGTTTGTAGTGGCTAGAAGCTGGAAAATGAATGGATGCCCATCAACTGAAGAATGGTTGAGTAAATTGTAGTAAATGAACGTTATGGAATATTATTGTTCTGTGAGGAATGATAGGCAGGATGAATACAGAGAGGACTGGCGAGACTTACATGAACTGATACTAAGTGAAATGAGCAGAACCAGGAGATCATTATATACCTCAACAATGATACTGTTTGAGAATGTATTCTGATGGAAGTGGATCTCTTCGAGAAAAAGAGCTATTCAGTTTCAATTGATCAAAGATGGGCAGAAGCAGCTACACCCAAAGAAAGAACACTGGGAGATGAATATAAACTGCTTGCATTTTTGTTTTTCTTCCCGGGTTATTTATACCTTCTGAATCCAATTCTCCCTGTGCAACAAGAGAACTGTTCGGTTCTGCACACATATATTATATCTAGGATATACTGCAACCTATTTAACATGTAAAGGACTGCTTGCCATCTGGGGAAGGGGGTGGAGGGAGGGAGGGGAAAAATCGGAACAGAAGTGAATGCAAGGGATAATGTTGTAAAAAATTACCCTGGCATGAGTTCTATCAGTAAAAAGTTATTAAAAATAAATAAATAAATAAATAGTTTCTTTTCCCTTTTTTTTTTTTTTTTTTTTTTTTTTTTTTTTTTTTTTTTTTTTATGTCTTTGGAATATAGTCCTAGCAATGGCATTGCTGGATCAAAGAATACACACAGTTTTATAGCCTTTGGGCATAGATCCAAATTGCTCTCCAGACTGGCTGGATCAGATCATAGTTCTCCAAGCAGTGTATTAGCGTCCAAATTTTTCCATATTCCCTCCAAAAGTCATCATTTTCCTTTTCTAGGATAATAGCCACTCTGATAGGTACAAAGTGGTACCTTAGAATTTTAAAATTTACATTACTCTAATCAATAGCGATTTAGAGCATTTTTTCATGTCACTATAGTTTT
>NC_067400.1:546112620-546139624 GCF_016432865.1 Antechinus flavipes | reverse complement strand
TAAGTCTGATCTAGCCAGATGGAAAAATATTATATGCTCTTGGATTGGGCAAGCAAATATAATAAAGATGACAATATTACCCAAACTAATCTATTTATTTAGCACTATACCAATCAGACTCCCAAAAAAACTACTTTGATGACCTAGAAAAAATAACAACAAAGTTCATATGGAAAAACAAAAGGTCAAGAATTTCAAGGGAATTAATGAAAAAAAATCAAATGAAGGTGGCCTAGCTGTACCAGATCTAAAATTATATTATAAAGCAGCAGTTATTAAAACCATCTGGTATTGGCTAAGAAATAGACTAGTTGATCAATGGGATAGGTTAGATTCAAAGGACAAAACAGCCAATAACTTTAATAATATAGTGTTTGACAAACCCAAAGATCCCAGTTTTGGGGATAAGAATGCATTATTTGACAAAAATTTCTGGGAAAATTGGAAATTAGTATGGCAGAAACTAGGCACTGACCCACACTTAACACTGTACACCAAGATAAGGTCAAAATGGGTTCATGACCTAGGCATAAAGAATGAAATTATAAATAAATTGGAAGAGCATAGGATAGTTTACCTCTCAGACCTGTGGAAGAGGGAGGAATTTATGATCAAAGAAGAACTAGAGATCACTATTGACCACAAAATAGAAAATTTGGATTATATCAAATTGAAAAGTTTTTGTACAAACAAAACAAATGCAGACAAGATTAGAAGGGAAACAACAAACTGGGAAAACATTTTTACAATCAAAGGTTTTGATAAAGACCTCATTTCCAAAATATATAGAGAATTGATTCTAATTTATAAGAAATCAAACCATTCTCCAATTGATAAATGGTCAAGGATATGAACAGACAATTCTCAGACGAAGAAATTGAAACTATTTATAGACATATGAAAATATGCTCCAAATCATTATTAATCAGAGAAACACAAATTAAGACAACTCTGAGATACCACTACACACCTGTCAGATTGGCTAGAGTGACAAAGATAATGTGGAATGTTGGAGGGGATGTGGGAAAACAGGGACACTGATATATTGTTGGTGGAATTGTGAACACATCCAGCCATTCTGGAGAGCAATTTGGAACTATGCTCACAAAGTTATCAAACTGTGCATACCCTTTGATCCAGCAGTGTTTCTACTGGGCTTATACCCCAAAAAGATACTAAAGAAGGGAAAGGAACCTGTATGTGCCAAAATGTTTGTGGCAACCCTGTTTGTAGTGGCTAGAAGCTGGAAAATGAATGGATGCCCATCAATTGGAAAATGGTTGAGTAAATTGTGATATATGAACGTTATGGAATATTATTGTTCTGTAAGGAATGACCAGCAGGATGAATACAGAGAGGACTTACATGAACTGATGCTAAGTGAAATGAGCAGAACCAGGAGATCATTATATATCTCAACAACGATACAGTTTGAGGATGTATTCTGATGGAAGTGGATCTCTTTGTTAAAGAGAGCTAATTCAGTTTCAATTGATCAAGGATGGACAGAAGCAGCTACACCCAAAGAAAGAACACGGGGAAATGAATATAAACTGCTTGCATTTTTGTTTTTCTTCCCGGGTTATTTATACCTTCTGAATCCAATTCTCCCTGTGCAACATAGAAAACTGTTCGGTTCTACATACATATATTGTATCTAAGATATACTGTAACCTATTCAACATGTAAAGGACTGCTTGCCATCTAGGGGAGAGGGTGGAGGGAGGGAGGGAGGGGAAAAATCGGAACAGAAGTGAGTACAAGGAATAATGCTGTAAAAAAATTACCCTGGCATGGGTTCTGTCAATAAAAAGTTATTAAAAGAGAGAGAGAGAGAGAGAGAGAGAGAGAAAGAGAGAGAGAGAGAGAGAGCTCCTTCCCGCCTTCTGCAAAGAGTGCTCCTCTCTGAGATCACCTTTCACCTATCTATTCCGTATGTTGTCTCCCTCATTAGAATGTAAGTTTCTTCAGGGCAGGGACTGTTAGCTTTTCTATGCAACCCAAAATTTAGCACAGTTTCAGGCCCATTCTAAGTACTTAATAAGTACCTGCTGACTGACTTACCAGTATGTTTTCACTCACAAAAGATATTTGAGTAAAGAATAGATGATTTTTTCTTAGCAGCATTATAGAGTTTGAGTTCATCTAACTGTTCTCTAATGTTCCTATCAATTCTGAGCTTTTGTGAGTCTGTGAATTCTTTTATATGGCAAGAAACCCTATACTATTATAATGAGATGCAAGGGCACTTCAAAAAGCATATGCTCTGCTTCCAATATATAAATGTTGACCATAATGAACTTGCTGACAGTAAGTTCTATTTAATAAATCTATATTTGTATGTGTACATATACATGCACACACGCGTACACACAATGTGCTCCAAAATGATTATGGTATGTAAAACATATATTATACAGTTATATTTCTCAATTAAGTATTGAAATACATGATGAAAAAAATTTTTTAATGTTACATTACTAAATATTGTCAATAACAGCATATAAATTAAAAATAGGTCTTTATTTTATAAATTTACCTTTGTTAAATTGATTTCCTTTATAACACATTGCTGGTTGTCTGCCTTTCCTTTTGCCAAGAATGCTTTCCCAAAGGCTCCTTCCCCAATCATTTTAATCACATCATATTTATCCATGGTTTCTGGTGTAGAAAAATGTCTGGAATTAAAAGATCTTAAAAATAATTCATATATGTCTTATAATGATTAAGAAATTAGAAAATTAATATGATTTTAGCAATAATCATCATTCAGCAATAATAATGGAGAACCATTAGCAAGCAAATTAAAGACATCTATTTTATGGGAAACATAGTGAAGACTAAGATTTTCCCTCTCTGATGAGTGGCTTGGCTATACTGTACTTAAAAACTGATTTTTTTGCCAAAATGTCTTTCCTCCCAAAGTTGAATTTTAGCCTGATAACTTTAAATTGCTTTATGGAAATAAAAACTGATTTCATAAAGAAAGTTAGCTATATAAGCTTAGGAGATATATACATATTATATATATGCATATATATAAACACACTTATACACACATATGTATCCCCAGGGCTTACAAAAATATCTGGCAAATCATACATGTTTGATAAAGGTTTCTAATTGATGGATATATATACATACATATATATATATATACACATACATACACAGATATGTACATATATTAGTACAGGGAATGCCAAGTCATTTATCAAAAAGGAGGAGTCAGCTGGGAGAGCCCTTCTTCACTATGGTTCAGTTGTTTTCAGTCCCCTTTGGGGCTTTTCTTGTGGATAATACTAAAGTGGTTTGTCATTACCTTCTCCAATGGATTAAAGCAAATTAAGCCAAGGTGAATGCCTGAGATCATATTTGAACTCAGACCTTCCTGACTCCAGGCCCATCCTCTAAGCTCTGACTCATCTAGCTGCCCTTATTTTCCTGAGTTCCTAAAAAAATTTCCTCAGCTTGATGATCCTCATGATAATTTTTGCATCTGTATCTACATACATATATATAACTACTACTTGACACAGTGGATCAGAGTGCCAGGCCTGGGGTCAGGAAGTCTCATTTTCTTGAGTTTAAATCTAACTTCAGATACTTATTGTGTGAGTCTGGGCAGGTCACTTAACCTTTTAGACTCGCTTTCCTTGTCTGTAGGATGATCTGGAGAAGGAAATGGCAAACAGTATCTTGGCCAAGAAAATACCGAATGGGGTTAGAGGGAGTTGAATATGCCTGAGAAGACCAAACAACATGTGTTTGTACATATATGTGTGTGTGCTTATAGCAAGACAAAAGAAACAGAAACAAGAGACGGAGACAGACACACAGAGACAGAGATACAGAGACAGAGACAGAGACAAAGATAAGAAAGAGAGAGATAGACGCAAAGTCAGAGACAGACACAGATAAAGACAGAGACAGAGGGACAGATAGCAACACCGAGAGACAAACAGAGAATTGGGGCTGATATTTTCATCTTTTTATTGTTCTCCTGCATTCTTCTAAACAATCACCTTGGTGCCCGTGAGCTACCCGGGTGCTCTGTGGGTGTTTGTGGTTTCCAGCGCTGCGTCTGGGCAACCCCCGAGCCTCGCGCAGGTTTACAGACACCAAGCCCAGGAGGTCTGGAATCCCGGCACCCACCACAGCACACCTTAGCCACACCCACAACCACATCCACGTTCTTTCGGAGGGAATCTTCCTGGGGGAGCTTGGAGTTCCTCATTTCTTTGGGACTGCCCTTTTCCCTCCCAGGAATCTGCTGGGAAGCCAATCTGGGCTTCCTTATCAATATGGGGAGGAAGGGGGAATCTCTCTCTCGGCCAAGAACGCGAAGAAGGCTCCAGCACAGGGCGACCCCAGCAGCAGCCCTCGCTAGCACTACCGAGGACGCGATTTCCCGTTGCCATGGAGACCGAATGAGGCTGCCTCCCAGCCTCCCTCTGGAGGCGCGACCCCCGCCTGTTTCCTTCCCATTCTCAGCCCCCCCGCTCCACCTTTCAACCCAGACGAGAGCGCGCGCGTCTCCCCCTCGCCCCCACCACGCAAACGTCGGGCTCGCCCCCAGTTCACCTGCTCTGCTTCTCTTGGAGGCGGCTGCGGCAGCGCCCAAGGAACCCCGCGCCTGGCCGCTTGGCTTGCCCCACAGCGCCCCCGTGTGGCTGTGGGAAGGGATCCGATGAGGTGATGCGCTGGGATCGAGGGCGGAAGAGGGCTTAGACCAAAGCCAAGGCGTCATCCTGCCGGGGAGAGCGCGCATTGGTGCCCCTGCTCAGGAGCTGTGGGTCCCTAGGGCCCGTGCTCATCCGCCGCTGGGCAAACTTCGCAAAGCACCAACCCGGCCTGGGCTCCCGAGGAAGGACGGTGAATTAGGGAAACTTTGTATCTGTCCTCATTCCCACCCCGACCCCTTCCGACCCCTTCCGGATCGCTTTCGGTGAAAGTTAGACGTGGGGCCAGACTTTCCTTAGTTTCCTCATCTGTAAACGATGTTTGGCCCCTAGGGTCTCTTCCAGCTCCCAAGCTGTAATCTTAGACCCCCTCCCAATTCTTGTAAAAAAAAAGTCACACCTACAGTGACGCTCAGATTTACATTTCAGTCCTTACAGGCACTTCCTGAGATTTTAAACCCCCACAGAATGCACGCTGCGGCGGGGTTCCAGATAAGGTGATTTACATGGAAGGAAGACATTTTTGGTAAATAGTTCAAATTAGTGTGTGGAGAGACTGACATATGCACAACATCGCTGACACTACGGTTCACCAGTTAAAGAGGTTGGGGACCTAATTGAGGGAGAGCCATGAGGATGCGTCATGCGTCCTTGGAGGTTTGGGCGGTACCCATGGACAGTCTGTAACTGATTCTTGCTCTGCGGACCTTGCGGTGGCCAGCAGCTTTCTGGAGTGGCTGCAGTTGCAGAACTGGGACTGGCCTTAGCATCAGCTTCTCCCTTCATAGATCTCAGATCTTAGTTTGGTTCCCTCGATGATTTAATGAGAGGCAGTGCTGTAAGGGGAGCAGCTTTGGACCCTCTCGATCCAAAACCAAACTGTCCCCATGAGTATGGGAATCAATTCTTTTTCCCACTCAACATTTGCTCTTTAGTTTTAGATGAAGGGATTAGAGGCTGTGACTTGTGAGTTTTGGAAGGTTAAGAATATTAGATATCCAGGAATTAAATCTATGATGGATTTTACATCCAGTCCTTGATTAAAGTCCAAGGAGCTACATTTAGGACCCAGTCTTGCAGTAATGGAGGCAGCAACAATGTCACACACAAGGACACAAACTGATAGAATCTATCTATTCTTTCTCTCACTCCATAACCTGCCCTGACTCTCCCTTTTCAGTCACTTGTTACATTTGTAGTAAAAATGCCAATAGGAATATGATTGTTATCTCAGTAACTGTTAGAGTTCAAATGTTGGAGTTTGTTCTTCTCAAAGCACAGCCGGTTTAGAGGCTTGGAGCCCTTCGGATGTCTCCAAATCCAAAGGTTCTGTCCTTCAGCCTCTGACTCTGCTTTCTTCTGCCTCCAACCAAGACAGAGATGGAAGGTCTCTCTTATCTCCTTCTGGGGAGCCCAGCCACCAACTTGCCGCGGAGAGAGGGCTTCTGGCGTAACTCCACTGAAATCCGTCAAAGTGTTCTCTGCACAAGAGTCGTTCCTCTCGAGTCCAGCGCGATCAGCCAGCCAAGAGGAAAAAATGTATTCTGCCATAGATCCCTCATCGCTGGCCTTTTATATGCCTCTTCTGAGAGAATGGGATTATGGGTTTTCTCCCATAGTGCTCTCTGGCCCAATGAGCTTTAAGGGAGGTGTAGAAAGTGTACTTTGTGAAGCTAGCATACTTGTGGACTCCAGTGAGTAAAGGTGGGAACACAAGCCTTGTCTTAATTAGTTCTACTTAGTACCTTGTTTCAGGTTCTGGCCAAAACAACTTCTTGTAAGATTAGATCAACTCTAATTACTTAGCAGTTAGTAAGGATTCCAACATCTCCCCCTTTCTTTTGTTTTAAAACATAGGGGGTTTCTGAGGAGGTACACATAAATCCATCAATATGGGCCAGAACTTTGTAACAGATATACATGGTATACATAAATCCATTAATATGGGAGGCATTATACATAATTCACATGAGCCCATAGCAATATAACACAGGCTAGTAGTAATGTAACAAATAACAAGAATCAATCTGAAAATTTACATATGTCCATAAGTCCTAGAAACAGTCCAATAGGATTCCATTGTCCATTAGTTCATGTGCCAGGAATCTAATAATTCTTGTGAGCACAATCAGCAACAGAAAACCCCAATATTTCTTGGGTCTTCTCTTTGTTTCAAGGGTCTGCTCCATCTTTCTGCGATGGACAAGGCGAATGCGGCTCGTAGGCACCCATCTGATTCCTTCTCCACCTGTAGAGATGCAAGCAAATCCTCTCCCCCAAGCAGCTAGCCTATCTGGTCCCTTCCATTCACCACTTTCTGGGTCTCTCCACATCACCTGGCAATTATCTAAAGATAGTGGAGCTGCTCGCACTGGACACTGCTCTTCTGGTGGGTTATAAAACCTGTCTGCTGGAGCCAGTGCATCTTTATCAAAGATTAAAAAATTAATGGTATAGAGAACTAAATTTAGAAGTTCTCTAGGGTTACCCGTGGCTCCCCCTTTCTTTTGTTTTTGGAGAAGTGTCTTAATGTCTCTGTTTCTTCTTTCTACTATTGCTTGACCTTGAGGATTGAAGGGTATGCCAGTAGTGTGTAGAATCTTATACTGTGCACAAAAGTGTTCAAAATGTTTGGAGGTATATGCCGGTCCATTATCTGTTTTTATTTCTTGTGGCACACCCATAATTGCGAATGCTTGAATGAGGAATTCAGTGACCACTCGGGCTGTCTCTTTTGCTGCTGGTATGGCAAAAGTGAATCCTGAAAAGGTGTCTACCACAACGTGGATAAAAGACAGACGACCAAAAGATTTATAATGGGTCACATCCATTTGCCAGATTTCATTGGGTCTAAAACCATGAGGGTTCTTCCCTGGAGGCAGTGTAGGAACGTGGAAGGGAAGGCAAGCTGTACAGCTTTTTACTATGCTCCTAGCTTCTTCTCTTGTAATCCCAAACTGTAAACGCAAAGCTCGAGCAGCCTAATGGTATTTAGAATGGGATTCCTGGGCCTCCTGAAATAAAGGCGTACTGGCCAACATAGTTAAAAGGCTATCTGCCTTTGAATTTCCATCAAAAATAGGACCTGGAAGTCCACTATGTGAATGGACATGCAGGATATAAATCTTTCCTGGATGCTTTCTCATTTGCTCTTGAAGTTCCTTAAAGAGCTGATATATATTAGAAGCTGCAAATTTTATTTGGGCTGTGGCAATTCTTTGTACCACACCTACTGAATAGGCTGAATCAGATATTATATTTATGTCGCCTGGGTAATAAGTGAGAGCTAGCATGATCGCATATAATTCGTTCTGCTGAGTGGACTGAAAAGGAGTTCTGACTACTCTTTTTACGGTTAGACCATGAGAGTATACAGCACAAATATTTTGTTTGGCTGTGTCTGTAAAAATGGTTGGTCCTTCAAGAGGAACCTTAGAAACCTTCTCCTCAAAAATCCATTGCCAATTATGCAGTAGTCTGGTTATCTTTAATGGAGATCCATGTGCAAAATTTGGAGCCATGGCCAATAAAATCTGCCACTCTGGGATGGTTTCACAGCATACATTAATTTGTGCATTTGTATAGAAGGTATATATCTTGTCAGGTCTTGTCCCAGATAATTGTACTGCTCGCTTAATGGCCTTTAATAGAATTCTAGCCACAAGCACTGGGTAAGGCGTAAGGCTTTGTTCTGGTTGTGCTGGGAGGTTCACCCACTCTATCACACTGTCTCCTTGATGAAGGACTGCTGTGGGTGCTTCTTTCGTAGCAAAAACTGATATTTCCAAGGGTTTTTGAGTTACTCTCTCAACTACATTGGATAAAGCCAGTTCAACTTCTCTCAAGGTCTCTTGAGCTTCTTTTGTAGGCCGGCGTGGTGAATTTAAAGCAGTGTCTCCCCTTAAAATGTCATATAGGGGTTGCAATTGATTGGTAGTTAAACCTAATACTGGACGCATCCATTGGATATCTCCTATTAATTTTTGGAAATCATTTAAGGTGTTCAACCTCTCTGTTCTTAAAGACAGTTTTTGTAGTGTAAGTGCCTTAGGATATATTTCATATCCTAAATATTGAAAAGGAGCATGCCTTTAAATTTTTTCTGTAGCGATATGAAGTTTGTAGTATCTTAGTGTTTCTATGGTTTTTTGTAGAAATGCTTCTAGAATTTGTTCCTCAGGTGCACATCCCAATATATCATCCATATAATGTAATAGCATAACTTTTGGAAATGCTTTTCTTATTGGAGCAAGAGCAGCAGCAACATACATTTGACACATAGTGGGGCTGTTCTTCATTCCCTGTGGCAAAACCGTCCATTCATATCTTTTATAAGGCTCAGCTAAATTGACACTGGGCACCGAAAAGGCAAATCTCTTCATATCCTCCTTATCCAGAGGAATGGAATAGAAACAATCCTTGATGTCTATAACCCAAAGAGGCCATTCTCTAGGAAGCTGAGTAGGAGATGGAAGTCCAGGCTGAAGAGTTCCCATAGTTTCCATCTGTTCGTTCACTTTTCTTAAATCTAACTTCAGATACTTATTGTGTGAGTCTGGGCAGGTCACTTAACCTTTTAGACTCGCTTTCCTTGTCTGTAGGATGATCTGGAGAAGGAAATGGCAAACCAGTATCTTGGCCAAGAAAATACCGAATGGGGTTAGAGGGAGTTGAATATGCCTGAGAAGACCAAACAACATGTGTTTGTACATATATTTGTGTGTGCTTATAGAAAGACAAAAGAAACAGAAACAAGAGACGGAGACAGACACATAGAGACAGAGATACAGAGACAGAGACAAAGATAAGAAAGAGAGAGATAGACGCAAAGTCAGAGACAGACACAGATAAAGACAGAGACAGAGGGACAGATAGCAACACCGAGAGACAAACAGAGAATTGGGGCTGATATTTTCATCTTTTTATTGTTCTCCTGCATTCTTCTAAACAATCACCTTGGTGCCCGTGAGCTACCCGGGTGCTCTGTGGGTGTTTGTGGTTTCCAGCGCTGCGTCTGGGCAACCCCCGAGCCTCGCGCAGGTTTACAGACACCAAGCCCAGGAGGTCTGGAATCCCGGCACCCACCACAACACACCTTAGCCACACCCACAACCACATCCACGTTCTTTCGGAGGGAATCTTCCTGGGGGAGCTTGGAGTTCCTCATTTCTTTGGGACTGCCCTTTTCCCTCCCAGGAATCTGCTGGGAAGCCAATCTGGGCTTCCTTATCAATATGGGGAGGAAGGGGGAATCTCTCTCTCGGCCAAGAACGCGAAGAAGGCTCCAGCACAGGGCGACCCCAGCAGCAGCCCTCGCTAGCACTACCGAGGACGCGATTTCCCGTTGCCATGGAGACCGAATGAGGCTGCCTCCCAGCCTCCCTTTGGAGGCGCGACCCCCGCCTGTTTCCTTCCCATTCTCAGCCCCCCGCTCCACCTTTCAACCCAGACGAGAGCGCGCGCGTCTCCCCCTCGCCCCCACCACGCAAACGTCGGGCTCGCCCCCAGTTCACCTGCTCTGCTTCTCTTGGAGGCGGCTGCGGCAGCGCCCAAGGAACCCCGCGCCTGGCCGCTTGGCTTGCCCCACAGCGCCCCCGTGTGGCAGTGGGAAGGGATCCGATGAGGTGATGCGCTGGGATCGAGGGCGGAAGAGGGCTTAGACCAAAGCCAAGGCGTCATCCTGCCGGGGAGAGCGCGCATTGGTGCCCCTGCTCAGGAGCTGTGGGTCCCTAGGGCCCGTGCTCATCCGCCGCTGGGCAAACTTCGCAAAGCACCAACCCGGCCTGGGCTCCCGAGGAAGGACGGTGAATTAGGGAAACTTTGTATCTGTCCTCATTCCCACCCCGACCCCTTCCGACCCCTTCTGGATCGCTTTCGGTGAAAGTTAGACGTGAGGCCAGACTTTCCTTAGTTTCCTCATCTGTAAACGATGTTTGGCCTCTAGGGTCTCTTCCAGCTCCCAAGCTGTAATCTTAGACCCCCTCCCAATTCTTGTAAAAAAAAAAAGTCACACCTACAGTGACGCTCAGATTTGCATTTCAGTCGTTACAGGCACTTCCTGAGATTTTAAACCCCCACAGAATGCACGCTGCGGCGGGATTCCAAATAGGTGATTTACATGGAAGGAAGACATTTTTGGTAAATAGGCTTTTAGCCACCTTCAAATTAGTGTGTGGGGAGACTGACATGCACAACTACGGTTCACCAGTTAAAGAGGTTGGGGACCTAATTGAGGGAGAGCCATGAGGACGCGTCATGCGTCCTTGGAGGTTTGGGCGGTACCCATGGACCATCTGTAACTGATTCTTGCTCTGCGGACCTTGCGGTGGCCAGCAGCTTTCTGGAGTGGCTGCAGTTGCAGAACTGGGACTGGCCTTAGCATCAGCTTCTCCCTTCATAGATCTCAGATCTTAGTTTGGTTCCCTCGATGATTTAATGAGAGGCAGTGCTGTAAGGGGAGCAGCTTTGGACCCTCTCGATCCAAAACCAAACTGTCCCCATGAGTATGGGAATCAATTCTTTTTCCCACTCAACATTTGCTCTTTAGTTTTAGATGAAGGGATTAGAGGCTGTGACTTGTGAGTTTTGGAAGGTTAAGAATATTAGATATCCAGGAATTAAATCTATGATGGATTTTACATCCAGTCCTTGATTAAAGTCCAAGGAGCTACATTTAGGACCCAGTCTTGCAGTAATGGAGGCAGCAACAATGTCACACACAAGGACACAAACTGATAGAATCTATCTATTCTTTCTCTCACTCCATAACCTGCCCTGACTCTCCCTTTTCAGTCACTTGTTACATTTATAGTAAAAATGCCAATAGGAATATGATTGTTATCTCAGTAACTGTTAGAGTTCAAATGTTGGAGTTTGTTCTTCTCAAAGCACAGCCGGTTTAGAGGCTTGGAGCCCTTCGGATGTCTCCAAATCCAAAGGTTCTGTCCTTCAGCCTCTGCCTCTGCTTTCTTCTGCCTCCAACCAAGACAGAGATGGAAGGTCTCTCTTATCTCCTTCTGGGGAGCCCAGCCACCAACTTGCCCCGGAGAGAGGGCTTCTGGCGTAGCTCCACTGAAATCCGTCAAAGTGTTCTCTGCACAAGAGTCGTTCCTCTCGAGTCCAGCGCGATCAGTCAGCCAAGAGGAAAAAATGTATTCTGCCATAGATCCCTCATCGCTGGCCTTTTATATGCCTCTTCTGAGAGAATGGGATTATGGCTTTTCTCGCATAGTGCTCTCTGGCCCAATGAGCTTTAAGGGAGGTGTAGAAAGTGTACTTTGTGAAGCTAGCATACTTGTGGACTCCAGTGAGTAAAGGTGTGAACACAAGCTTTGTCTTAATTAGTTCTACTCAGTACCTTGTTTCAGGTTCTGGCCAAAACAACTTCTTGTAAGATTAGATCAACTCTAATTATTTAGCAGTTAGTAAGGATTCCAACAAGTAACATCTTTGTTATACAGTTAAATCAAGCATCTGGGGGAATATATGAATTAGGCATACAACCAAGCATGTTAAAAAAAAAACAAACAAACTGATTCTTAGCACCTTTTTGCCCTAAGTAACTTGGGATTGTGGGCTATTTTTACATTTTTTTCATAGGCTGCTGTGGTATCTATCACTTAACTTCCCAGCTGGGAGTATGGAATGGGTAATATATGGTAGCTAAAGCACATTTTTAAATTTAACATCTTTAGCTATGTCTAATAAACAAGGCAAGGAGAACCTGCCAACTCCCCTCTGGGATATATTTCATGGTAATTGTCCAAATTTATATTGAACATAAGTTCTGAATAACTCCATAATCAATCTGGTTTTCCTTCTCTCTGTCTCTCTGTCTGTTTCTCTCTCTCTCTCTCTCTCTCTCTCTCTCTCTCTCTCTCTCTCTCTCTCTCTCAAGTGATAGGCTTCTTTTTTAAAGCAGTAGTGGGAAATGAGAAACACTTCAAATGAACAATTCTATAAAATATATGAAGTGATTATTATATACTAAATGCTGTGCTACACAGTTTATAAAGACAAATAGGACTCCTTCTTTGCCCTTCAATTTATAATCTGGCAGGGGAAAGAAGAAAAGATGCACAATAACTATAATACAAATTAGAATATAAATATATAAGAGAGTTATAAACAAAGTAATAAGATATAGTAAAGATTATGTTTACCTAGAGGAATTAAAGAAAATGTGAGGCAGGATTTATAAACAAAAGTACAACAAGGCTAGGTCTTGGGGCAGAAAAGAGAGGAAGAAGTTGAGAAGTGATGATTTTGACTTTGTTTTCGAGGTAGGAAAATGCAGGATGAGTTCAGTAGATAGCAAGTGATTAATCCAATTTGGGCAAAGTACCTGATAAAACTAGAAAGCATAGTTTTGAGCCAGATAGTGGGAACCATTGAAAAGATGCTTATTTAGTAGATAATATGGAACCATTGAAGGTTTTTTAATAGTGTGATGAGATCACTGCATTGGAAATAGTAATTTGGCAAAAGTTTGTAGAATGGATTAGGAAATAAGACATGGAGAGTATTACAATAGAGACAAATAGGTGGTGTAGTCTATGTTGAATCACCAAGCAATGATGAACTATATCCTGAAGTCCTGAAAGAACAGGAAGCTATCAATGATTGCCGAGTCATGGACTGATCTTTGAAAGATTACAGAAAAAGGAAAGGTGTCACAGAAATGGAAAAGGAAAAAATGCCCCTGAATTCACAAAGATTATGGCGTCTGCAAATTACAGATCAGTAAGTTTTATTTCCAAATCCTGGCAAATCTTGAAAATGAAATAGTGCTCACAGAGCCACTTATGGCTTCATCAAAGGCAAGTCATAAGAAACTCATTTTTTATTTTATTTTCTCACATAATTAACTATTATAATAGTGGAATAATATAGTGTAATGCCAGAGAAACTGAGGCAGGAGAGAGTTTTTAATATTTTATTAATGGGAGAGTAAGATTGACTGGACAGGACTCTCGTCTCAAATTATCCAGTCAGAGATAAAGATATACTGGGACCAAGGAATTCATGTTGGTCCCAGGGCTGGAGGAGACTGTCATACAGCCACCAGCCCCCATTCTCCAACAATGAATGGAGGAACCCCAACCTCTTAAATACCTTTTCTCTAAACAAAGGAAAGAGTAAGAAGCTGTCAGGATGGGGGAGGCCATAAAACCAAAAAATCCCAGAGATAGGATGTCTGAATACACAGAGATAAAGATGTCAGTGAAATATCTTGGAATATTTTAGAGGGATGTTGTAAATTCTTGAGGACAGAAGATAATCAGGAGGTCTACTCTTTTGTTTATCTTGCTTGGGCTAACAATTTATAACCTTAGAGTAATTCGTCTTCAGCCTTCATGGACCAGAGGGAGATTTACAGCTTAGGGGAGTAATTAGGGAGACTGAGACAAGGGAAACTTGTACAAGGAAACTGAGTCAGGACAGTTAAAGAGAACTGTGGTATAACATTCCACACTCTCTTTCCTAAATATTCAAATCTTTGAAACACCTTCCTCTTGATACCCAGGTGGTCTTAGCACCATAATTTTGACAGACTCCACCTGGGAACCGATAAGACGGACAAGATTAGAGAAGATGCAAGAACTTATGGCAAGGGCCAGGAGAAGGAGAATCCAGGGTCCCATGAGGGATGTAACAAGGGTTGTCAGCCACGGGAAAGAATTAAACAGTGACTGGTAACCAGTTCCTTCCTTGCCCCTGCTCCAGTCGTCTAGACTCAAGATTCTTACGAACCAGGGCCAGACTTTCCCTGATCACTGCAGAATTATTAGCATAAAAACAGCATTCCTTGTTTAGGACAGCACACAGGCCTCCCTGTTGCAGAAATAGCAGGTCGAGTCCCCTTCGGTTTTGGAGTACCATCTCAGCCTGGGAGTCAACCTGGCCTTCCAGTTTTGAGATGGATGACTCGATCTGAGTCAGGTCTGTGGTCATTTGTGCACTTAACTCAGCATACCCAGAATCGCCCTTCAGGAGGGCTGCAGTGCTGAGGGCGGTAGTGCCTGCCAGCCCGAGCCCTACTATGAGGGGAAGGAACGGCAGAGCCCGTTTCTGTCTGATAATTTCCAAGGGAGAGAAATGGGACTGGAAGAGGCTCTGTCCCTCCCCACCTGGAAGAATAGACAGGCTGGGAAATACTGCTATTAGGACACAGAATGAATCTGTCCTTCGGAGGAGGGTACTAGAGTAGGCACACCTGGTCAGTCCATCTCTACAGGCAAACCATGAACCTTCAGGGGCTTGATACCAGACTGCAACGTCTGATGAGGAAGTTGAGATATTAATCAAGGAACTGGGATTACAGAACTGGAGGAGAGGATCAGAGAGATTTGTGGAGGCAGTAACCAGGCGGTGCCTTTACCTTGGACATTCCCAAGGGTGATTTTAGGCTGTTCCCAGGAACAGGTAGACTGAGAAGTGGTTCCAGGAACTGAGTCTGTCAGGGCAATCCCAACAAAATAAGGGGATTCAGAGTTAAAGCAGAGCCAGCAATCTCAGCCCAGCTGGGGATTTGTGGAGTTCAAATAGGAGTGCACAACTGGCAACAATTCAAGCATGGAAGGAGAAACAGAAGATTCAGAGGGGCTGTCAATTGGGACTAACAGGTCAGGAAGAATAGGGGAACTTTGGGTCATGACAAGGTCCTGCGGTGCCAGGGATGATGGTGGCAGGATAGGATCAGCCAGGACTGGTGGTCTAGGTGGGACTAGTAAAGCAGTCAGAGGTCCCACAGACTTGGAGTGGGGTGGATCTTTACACTGAACTATGAGGTAGTGGCTGAATTGAAGACTGTTACCTATTTGGGACCAAAGGGTGAAAGGTCGGGACTGCTTCCACTTCTGGTGGGATGGTTCCTGGATTGTTAGGATAATTTGGGGAGGATACAGTGAGGTCTGGGTCTGCTGATCAAAGGTTTGGATAGTCATCCTAAAGGAATCGTCAGGGAGGGAGCACCACCAAGCATCAGGGCACAATCGGACTGGAGGATCTATCAGGGCCCTAAAGTAGAAACAGGGAGCCAGGGAGGAATCTATTGTCATAGAGGGTTCTAAACCTGAGTAATAAGTGGCAGAAAGAGTGGGACCCCCCCTCAAGATTCCTAAAGGGCATTGTCCATATGGTCTTTGGGGCGTGTGGGCTTCCCCAAACCTTAGAAAGCACAGGGAGGAGAAGGACTAAGGAAAATCCCATAATGACAATACAGTAGGAGAAACTCGAAGGGGGAAGGGGCCTTTAGGGAGAATATGCAAACAGATTAGGGTAATCACAAACAGTAACAAAGTAAATACAAGGATTGAACTTCCCAGGATTTTCCCACCCAGTGTCTTTTAGGGGAAATCAAGGACCAGAGGAACGAATCAGTCTCAGTTTCAGGGGAACTTCACCGATCTCTGCTTTCCATTCAGTGGTGACAGTTGGTTTCACTCTGCTGTGGTGAATCCAGGAAGGGATTGATTCAACTTTTACAGCAGTGGGCATGGTGAGGATCACAGTATACGGTCCTTTCCACCTGGGCTCCAGGCCGGAGGTAGAAAATTTCTTTATCAGGACTGCATCACCAAGCTGGAATGGATGCATGGGGGGTCAGTGAGAGGGACAGGAAGGGCCTCACGGACGAGGTGAGTTTTCTGCAAAGCCTGTAAAAACTTGATAAGGGAAGAGTTAGAAATTTCAGCCATCAAGTCTTCCCTGACCAAGGGCAGAATTGGAGGTGGTCTCCCGAACAGAATTTCAAAGGGAGTTAACCCTAATTTGTTAGGAGTGCATCTACTCCTCAGTAATGCTAATGGCAGGAGGGAGACCCAGGAGTTCTGAGTCTCCAAGACAAGCTTTGAAAGGAACTCCTTAAGTGTTCTATTCATCCTTTCCACTTGCCCAGAGCTCTGCGGTCTGTATGCAGTGGAGTTTCCAATCAATGCCCAGGGCCTTGCTGATGCCTTGTGATATTTTGGCAACAAAAGCAGGCCCATAATCAGACCCTATGGTACTGGAAGACCAAAATAGGGCATTAACTCATTTAGTATCTTCTTATTGTGAGAGCTGTTTCATTTTGGGTGGGAAAGGCTTCTGTCCACCCTGAGAAAGTATCTACAAAAACTAACAGGTATTTTGAAAAAAAAAATATACCAGTTTCCCCAATGTTCTATCTCTTCCTCCTTTTTTTTTCTCATGGAAGGGAATTATCAAATGACCATTCCCCATATAAATCCCAAGAGTGAATCAAAATCCCTATACATAACAGACTAGTACAGTAGCATTTCCTAAAAAGCCCTCAAACATAACAGCAATAATTACACAGTTTTAACAAATCCCATCCCAAATCTTAAACACACAGTAATTAGATGGTCCAGGCAAGGTTTAACAGTCAGTCATCAACCATTCCCAAAGTCCCTTATATCAGTCCAAAGTACAGTAGATGCAGGGTCCAGTCCATGGTCTCATGTACAAACTGCTGCTTCAGGCTGTGAAGTGATAGAAGGCTCTCATTCCTTGCAGAGTGGGTACGTCATGCTGACAATCAAGGCTGATCAAAGCTGATCCAGTTTCCAGAAGCAAGCCAATATCTGTAATTTGACCAAAACCTAGAACAAAAAACACAAATCTAACAAAGATTAGATCAGTCTCAGATAGAAAGACTCAGTTCACCAGACTGCTGCAAAACATGAGGAGGCCAAAATAAGTTGGCCAGCAGTTTCCTGTGTGAAAAGATGAGTTTGCTTTACAAGCCAGGCAAAAGGGTGCAGTCCCAAGTTGTAACATCAGTGAGGTCTCACAGACCCCTGTTAATTGTCCTCTTATCATGTATAAACCTTAAAGAAACAAAACACCAATATCCAGTAACAGATAGATGACTAGGCGAAATACTTAGTTGCCCAAGCATTTAGGATACAATGATTACATGTAACCAGACTGAAAATAGCAAGGCATGACATAATTGAATTGCATTAACAATTCTATTGACCATTGCTCTGATCAGAGAGATCAGTTACAGAAAGAAAAAATGCAAGAGCATAACTATAACATAACATAAGCAGTTGAGTTTTAACTGCTTATCAATTGTCCCAGTGACTGTCAGAGGGTGGAGCTTTAATACTCCCAAATAGCATTAACTAATTAACTCTAAGCCCAAAAAATTTTACCCCCAATAACAAATTCCATTAATCAAATTTCTGATAACTCCTAAACAAAGATTTACTCTAACCTTATAGTAATAACAGAAAGAAATTTTGTCTCAGTAAGTTCACAACTTAGAACAATTATCATATCTAAGTAGATGTTACATAAGTGAGCATTATACATACAAATCATTTTGCTTTTAAAATACCCAATACATAGAAAAACATCCCAAACTGCATATTGTCCATAACAGAAACATCTTCAAAAGGACAAAGAAAACTATTATGTTCAGAGACCCTTTAAATAACCTCAGGATGACCCAATACAATCAATTTAAATTTATACAAAAGACCCAATTCCACATAAAAGAATTCAAGAAGGTTTTTAACATAACAATTGAACTTTTAGAAATATTCGTACCAAAGTATGGATCACATTTACGACCATATCTCTTAACCAAAAAAAATTTATGTATCAAGAAACAAATATTCAATCAATTAACCTAAAAGTAAGCATGTCCTTAAAAATCACAGTTTGCTGAACTGGCCGTAATCAGTTAAGAAAAAATGGCAGGAACATACTTGGGGGTGCAGGGAGGAGAGGATTCCACATAGCCACCCTTTCCCCACTCCTGGCATCCTAGAAAAAACTTCCCTCAGGTTCCCCACTCAATTTCCTACATGGGGATCCTTTTCAAGATTTAGCCCATCAGTTTATTTACTTTCTTCCCAAATCTACCCATTTCCAGCTTTCTCTTTCTCCCTGGCTAAATATTTGAATAATCTCCTTAAAGAACTTTCCTATCAGATGCTCCTTTGGTAAAGGAGCAGAAGACAGTGGGGGTGGGTGGCTCCCTCCCCCACCTCTTCACCTACTCCTTCTTTCACCTTCCTAAAACCATGCAAACCTCTAATTGCCCTACAAGTCAGTTCTTCCTAAATCACCTGCATTCCTCTTTTCTTTTTCCTTCAAAAACCTGTAAGATTCACACTATAGTGAATAGCCCAAACCTCCACAAAACCCACACATGTCCAGCAGCGCTGGATTTAAAGTATAACTTGTGTTAACAAATAACTTGATATATTTCAGAAAGTAACAAACTGAATCAAACTAATACAGCTGTTTTTTAAAAGTTTTTTTTTTTCTTTTCTTTCCCGCCATATTTCTTCTAACAGCTATTAGCATCTTATTTCCAAAGCTTTTTATTGCCCAGACCAGGATAAGCTTGAATTTTATTGCTCTTTACTCTAGTAGGCGTTTCCTTACTTACAAATTAGTACAACAGGTTAAAAGTTTTAAAATCACAAGCAAATTTTCAAACAACCAATTCCCAAATTTCTTAATCATTGTTCTTAAAACTTAACAAAGCTTTTAAATCAGCAAAAACAGACTAGGGGCTTTTTCCAGGACTCCCGCCCTCAGAGAGAAGTTTGTTTCACCTTGAATTCCCTTTTTTTCCTTCCAGAATCCAAAGGGGTTTCTGTGAACTTCCAAGCCCGTTTAGTGCTTTTCTCTGGCTTCACAAAGAATGCCTAGATATTCCACTCAAACTTCTTTCCTTTAAATGTTACTGCTTTTCTATATACATACATATATATATATAGTTAAATATATATATATATATATATATATATGTATATATATATATAATATATATATATATATATATAGTTATATATATATAGTTATATATATATATATATATATTTAACTTTCCAAATTTTCAAATCCCTTTCAATCTATTTTTTTTATTCTTTTTTTTTTTTTTAACTTCTTCCTTTCTCTCCCTTTTCTCCCTTTTTCTCACAGGCTGCTGCAGTCAGCCAGAGACAGAGAGAGGGAGAGAGAAAGATTTTTCAAACTTCTAGATATTCTCTAAGCCTGTAACACAGAGGCTGAATTCTTATCTCTTACAAGCTTGCTACCTTTTAACACAGACACACACAGACAAACATGGAGCTCGATTTTACTAAGCACGGTTGCAACATTGTTATTAAAAATTTCCAACCAACAACATAACAGACAGACAAATCACACAGAACATAGAACACACATCATACAGACTACACAGTTACAACATTAAACAAATATATAACACATACCCAGAGGATATTTTCCAGCGTCCCAGAAAATACCCGTCTCAGAACTTTTAAACCCGTCGGTATTTATTCTGAGACTACAGGTTGCTAGCAACAGACCAGAACAGAACCAGAATAACCAGAACCAGAATCAGAACCAGAACCAGATGGTACCCCAAAAGGTACCCAGACAGACTTACTCTCCCAAATGCCGAATCGATTTCGTTTCCACTATAGGCCGGACTGAGGATGAAGAACCGCTTCCTTTTCCCCGCAGGCTCTGGGGTTAGCCAGAGTGCTGGTCTTTTCCCAAGGAACAGACCCAGATCCTGAGCCCAGGCCTAGATGGAGACGGAGAGGTCTCTAATCTCTAATCCAGTTCTCAGTTTCTATTATCTCGGGGGGACCTCCAAAATGTAATGCCGGAGGAACTGAGGCAGGAGAGAGATTAGAGAGTTTTCAATATTTTATTAATGGGAGAGTAAGATTGACTGGACAGGACTCTCGTCTCAAATTATCCAGTCAGATAGAGATAAAGATATACTAGGACCAAGGAATTCATGTTGGTCCCAGGGCTGGAGGAGACTGTCATACAGCCACCAGCCCCCATTCTCCAACAATGAATGGAGGAATCCCAACTTCTTAAATACCTTTTCTCTAAACAAAGGAAAGAGTAAGAAGCTGTCAGGATGGGGGAGGCCATTAAACCAAAAAATCCCAGAGACAGCATATCTGAATACACAGAGATAAAGATGTCAGTGAAATATCTTGGAATATTTTAGAGGGATGTTGTAAATTCTTGAGGACAGAAGATAATCAGGAGGTCTACTCTCTTGTTTATCTTGCTTGGGCTAACAATTTATAACCTTAGAGTAATTCGTCTTCAGCCTTCATGGATCAGAGGGAGATTCACAGCTTAGGGGAGTAATTAGGGAGACTGAGACAAGGGAAACTTGTACAAGGAAACTAAGTCAGGACAGTTAAAGAGAATTGTGGCATAACAATAGTTTCCCCAGATTTTACATATTTTTACAAAGCATTTGATAGAATGACTTATTCCTTCCCCAGTATTGTCAATTTTAATTCTTCCCCTTCCTTATCCCTGCTTAATTTTGTGTATTTCTATGTTAAACTGCCAGATAAGGCTTCATTCAAGTCGGAGAAACCGATAGGAGATGCTAAAGATGCTAAAATTCCTTTAGAGTGAAATGGAGAAATAACAAGAGAAGGCCAGGAAGTTTTTCTAGCTCCACATTTTTGGTATATTCAAAAACTCATTTCTTAAAATTATTTTAAAAATTTTAAATAGTCTAGACAACTAGGTAACAACATGAAGGAAGTACTGAAGTTAGAATCAAGAAGAAGTGAATTCAAAACTAGTTGAGGTCTGAAGGAACAGTTTAGATGTGTTTGAGGCTGGAGGTTTTTTCCCCCCGCATAAATGTTAATGGTTAAAAAGTATTGCCAGGGGGTAGGGAGAATTTTCTAAGTCTGTGGCTCTCTCTAGTTCCTGCTGCTCCAGAGTTCATGGAGATCTCCATAGAAGTCCCCTGAGGTGATGGCAATATAGCAGACCCCAGAGGTGATGGCAAACCCAGCGGAGGAATGCCTGCTGGAATTTCAGCAGCTGAGCTTTGCTTCCTATGCTTCTGGAAGGCAACAGCAAGGGAGGAATGGAGTGTTTCTAGAACATCAGATAAGGGGGAGACAATAACAAAACATACAATGTAAAGTCATTCCATCCTTATCAGTAAATACTTGCAATTATTTATTTTCCTCAGAAGCATAATGGGATAGTGGGGGAAAGGGTGATTCGACAGTCAGAACAACTGGTTCTAATTTTTATCTTAATATTGTGAGCTCTTTGAGGGCAGGTTCTCTCTTTTGCCTCTCTTTGTAACCCCAGCAATCAGCCCAGTGCCTAGCATATAGTAGACACTTCATGAATAACCGATTGATCAACTAGTTCTGGCTGTACTATCTGGCAGCTATGTAATATGGAACCATCTCTCTCTGAACTACTGTTTATTCATCTATAAAAAGAAGGTATTAATTCCTACCCTGCAAACCTCAAAAGGTAGTTATGAGGGAGCAGATAACATAATTTATGTGAAAGCATGTTGGCAAGTACCATTACTGTTGCTATTTGATGGGAAGAAGAGGTAATTGGATGGGAGAGCAATGCAGACCTGAAATGGGAAGAGAAGTTCATGTCTGAGGTGGAAAAAGTTTACAGGAGAGGATGAGATTGGCTCAATTTTTTTCCTTTCCTTCTTCCTTCTTTCCCTCCTTCTCTTTGTTCTTCCCTCCTTTTTCTTACTTTTATCTCTTCCCCTCTCCTTTTTTCCCCTTCCATCTTTCCCTCCTTCCTTCTTTTACTTCCCCCTTTTCCTTTTTCCTTTCCTTTCTCTTTCCTCCCCTTTTTTCTTTTGTGCTTTCCTCCTTTTCTTTCTTCTATCTTTCCCTTCTGGCTTTCCTTTCTTCCTTATTTTTTTCCTTCCGCCTTCCTTCCCTTCTTCCCCTCCTTCTCTCTGTGCTTCTCTCCTTTTTTCTTTCTATTCCTTCCTTCCCTCCGTCCTTCCTTCTTTCCCTCCTTCTCTCTGTTCTTCTCTTTTTCTTCCTTCTACCCCTCCTTCCTTCCTATCTTCTCTTTTATTTCTCTCTTCCTTTCTCTCTTCTATCTTTCCCTCCCTCCTTTTTTCCTTCCTTCTTTCTACCCTGGGTCTTCCTATCTTGGCTAGGCTGGAAGTACAAAGACCACTCATTGTTTTGATTTCATTCCAGTTAGCACAGAAGCTTTGCCCTGCTCCATTTCTGACCTTTAACTCTTTATTCCTCATTAGGCAGCCTAATGGTCTCTGCTCCCCAGGGTTTTCTATATTAACGCCAAATTTGTGTTTAGTCCACTGTAGCTCAGATCGCCTGAGCGCTAAAGATCCACCAGCCTCATCCTTTCTTATAGCTGAGAACACAAAAATATATCATCAGGCAAAATCAAAAAGGTGTTATTGAGGTCTTTTTGTCACACAGGTTGTTCAGTTGTGTCTGATTCTTTGTGACCTCATTTAGGGTTTTCTTGGCAAAGGTACTAGAGTGGCTCATCATTTCTTTCTCCAGATTATTAAACAGGGTTAAGAGACTTGTCCAGAGTAATACAGCTAGTAAGTGTCTGAGGCTGGATTTCAACTAAGATATTTCTGACTCCAAGCCTGGCATTCTATTCACTGTGCCATCTAGCTCCACAAAGGTAAGTGTCTCTGCTTCCTTTGTTCTACACAGGTGACAAAGAGAATTAGATGACTTTGCTCCCAAGGTATGCATTAAGTGATGTACCCCAAGTTCTAGTCTGTTATAAATAACAGCATCTTCCTGGGTTTATATGCCCTCGGGCTCTTTAAGGTTCCAAGAACTATTTGTCCAGACTCTAAGTACAGCCAAATTGTTTGTCTTATTACTTCCTAGCCTTCACTAATGTTCTTATCAGTAATAGTTATTATGGATTGTTATATGAAAATACTCCCTCTCCTGATTTGCTACTTTTGATCTACTATGAGCTAGAAAAATATAATCAATTTTGATAATACTATATGTAAAGTAAAAGTCTACAGACTCTAAGCAAGCTCTCATCTATAGAGTAGAATATAAGCGCTTTATGTTTAGAATAGCTGAGGCTGCTAGAAGCCTAATATCTAATTAACTCATCTCTTTGTCTCAATTGAGATGGAATACTACCAATTGCCCCACCTATTTCACACTAATGTTCTGTGAATAAACTAAGCAGGAAGACAGGAAAGCACTTTGAAAAGTTAAGAGTTGTACACAATTATAAGAAACTGTTACAGTTTTAATAAGTGACATGCTCAACTTAAATGCTTAATCCAAGTTCATCTGTTAGCAGGAAGATATTGGTAAAATAAATGAAATAAAGTCCCCAAAGTGTTCAAAGAGACTAACATTTCCAGGTGGAACTTTTTTTTAATTAAAAAAATTTTTTATAAAAATCCACTCACCTTGGACTTGATATTTCTATGTAACACCCTTTTTTTTGTGAATGTGATTCACTCCCAGACACATCTGTGTCTGATTCATGGAGTGCTTTTTTCTTAACAAATTTTTCAAAAATCCATTTATATTGCATTTTCAGAACTTGGGCAAATTAAACTATTGTAAAAATAAAAATATGAGAAGAGGAATGATGATGTAGAGAGCTGACTTCAGAGAAAGAAAAATATGACTCATAGACCAATACCCTGGCCATAATCTCTCAGTGCCCTTGGACAATCAAAGGCAGAACAGGTACTAATATCCATCAGTAAGGGAATTTCTTCTACCAATAAAATCAGAAAACCAAGCATCATCAATCATCACCATCATCATCATCACCATCATCATCATCATCATCATCTTACCCTACTTTCATGACTGTGATCATCTCATCATTATTATTACCATTATCTCAATACTTTCACCATCACCACCATCACTAACTTCATCATTAACATTATCTTATCATCATATCATCATCATTAATATAGGATTATGGATCTAATGCTACAAAGAATGTCAGTAGCTACCAAGTCTAACTCTTCAGTTTGCAGGAAAAAACCTGATGGCCAAGCAGGTTACCTAGGTGATCTTGGGAAAGTCTCTTAATGTCAGAAGCAAAATTTAAACACAAAGCTCACATCTACAAAGTCAGTGCTTTCCCCCCACTATATCACAATGCTTTTTCATCACCATATGTCAGAAAACTAATAGCTCATCTATTAAAATATTCAAACATGGAGTAAAAACACCAAACTCACATGTGATTATTTTACATGTGATGACAATCACTACTTCATTTGAAAACTTTTGTTTTTCTTTCATTTGACCAAATCCCAGTAGTTTTAAAATGTCTATTTGGTATTACCATTCACAGAAATATAAACTATACTTCAATAACATGAAATGCATAGCATAAATAAAGAAAATATAATTTCATTGCTATTTTGGGAGTTTAATGATCATTTTATCGCCAGTTTCTTCAGGTTAACATGATTTCATATTTTAAAGACATATGTCTTTATAAAATCTTCTACATTATAGTGCCCTAGCTCATCGTGACAAATATAAGCTAATTAAATGCATTTCCTTTTTATTCTATTGTTCTATGCAAATTTGATTAATCAAAATCATTCTTGAGCTATGTAGAATGTCTTGCTGGAGCAATTTAGAGGACAGACCTCAACCTTGAGCCAGTGTGAACAGAGAAAGAGAAGGTAGAATGCAAGTTGCTCTGGGATGAATAAGATTTGGATAGATTAAAGGAAGTGGCAGCAAACAAATGAGAAGAGAGAAATAAGACAGAATTTTAGGGATGTAATGGTCAGTAGTAGATATGAAATATAAACCATACTCAAACCATAATACCCTTTACAGTAGTCATTCAATTTGAGAAACCTCTTGAGAAAGGGAATATCTTCATTAATGCTTTCACCACTTTTCATTAGCTATAAATGAGATCAAATGAGGTAATGTTTGTAAAGTTCTTAGTATTGAACCTGGCACATAATAGGTGCTTTAAAAAGTTTGTGTTGGGGCTTTTCTTTTCTTCTTTATAAATAGCATTATTTTTCTCATTTGAATGCATTTAACATAAAAGGAAACTCTTATTCCACAATTCAATGGTTTTACTGGGGAGGAGGAAGAGTTGAAAAAGGAGTGAAATCATAGGAAAGATTTTCTTTTCATTGCTGATATCCAAAGCAAATAGCAGGCTAGCTCCTTCCCCATGATTCGGGGTTGATTTGCCCAGACTTCAGTAATAGGAAATACCCCCAGTATTCTTGCCTTATGAGTTAAGGCCATGGAACTCCCTTCCCCCCACTGCTTGTGAACAGTAGGAAGTCTATGATGGGAGAAAAGGTTATTAATAGTCATAACCCTATCAAAAAGTCACTAATCTGGTCTTAGTCTTTGACTTAGTGATATTCTTCCTAGGCCTGTGTCCTCAAGAGGTAAAAGAAAAAGGCTAAAGACCCTTATATATAAAAATAACTACTCTATTTGTAGTAGCAAAGATCTGAAAAGAAAGTGAGTGCCCATCATTTGGGGAATGGCTGAACAAACCGTGTTATATGAATGTAATAGAGTGTTGTTGAGCAATAAGGAGTGACAAAAAGATAGTAGTTTCAGAAAAATCTGAGAAGACTTGTATAAACTCGTGCATGATGAAGTGATCCAAACCAGGAGGACAATTTTTATATAAAGAGCAATAAAAATACTTTAAAACAAACCACCTCAAAAGAATTTAGAACTCTGTCAATGCAATGGAGCAGCCAGGATTCCCAAGTACCTTTGATGCTGACTACCTCTTCAGAGAAATGGGATAGATTCAAGGTGCAAGATTTCAGACACAACTAATATGAGCTTTTTGTTTGATTTACTGTTGATGTTTGTTACAAGGGTTTTGTATTTTGCTTTCCAAGAAAGTGAGAGGTGGAATGAGAGTGGTTACTAATATGGTTTGCTTCTCCCTTACATAGTCCTTCCGCACTCCTTTGCTGAGAAGTTAGGGTTAGGGTTAGGCCGGAAACCTTAAACCCAGTATCGAGCAGGACATAAGCCCACATCTTCTAATGGCTCTGAAACTGGCTGTATTCTTTTTCCATGCTACTGAGCTATTTATTTTTTATCTCGTCATGATCATCGCCCTTTTAGAATTTCACCAGAAGCTGCTTCCAGCCAGTCCTTATTCTGACCCGAAAAGAATCCGGAAACCAGGAGAGGTGGAATTGGAAACTGAGGTAAGGGAAAGGAAAAATACCCACTAGGTGCGAGCTGCTGTGTGAAGCAATTAAAAAATATTTTTTTTCAAATATCGTCTTATTTGAGTCAGGGCTCTCTTACTCCTGACTTCAGGGTCATGTCATTGTTTATTTGCTATGAAACTAGTTAGGGTGAGAGTCAGGCTGTGTGAAGGTGAGGACACTCGGTTACTTTTCTTTACTTGTTAATGAGGAAATCTACATTAAGTGCTTTGCAAACTTTAAATGGATATACAAATGTCAGGTTCTATTTGTTTTTGCCTCAACCTGTGGTTTTTTTTTTTTTTGAAAATCATAA